>NW_015113401.1:113670-149681 GCF_001443285.1 Poecilia latipinna
CCCCCCGGCCGCACCAAAATTTTCGAAGTCTTGACCGGTCCGCGGTAATAAAAAGGTTGGGGACCACTGTTCTACATTGCTCAGCTGCACCTGTATTAACATCCTGAGAGTCTTTGGTCTTCAATAATGTCACTTAAAAAAGGACACGTTCATTGAGTTGATCAAGCGATTAAATTTGCAGGTAACTGATTCTGGATGCTGTGTGGACACAGAGCTCCTGACATTATCGAGCTTCTGCTTAGAAATGATTGGTTCACGGAGCAACGGCAGTAGTAGGAGTAGAAACTAGTCCTGGAAATCACTTCTAATAATAACAATAATAATAATAACAACCCCTATCTATTGAAAAAAAAATTTATAACAGTTCCTCTCCCTTTTCCGATTCTTCTCCAGGTTTCCACCTGAGCGGCACGGTGACAGATCCCGCCACGCCCTCGTCCCCGGAGCTCGTCTGCAGCGTCAGCGTCAGCTTCGACCGCTGCAAGATCACCGCCGTGACGTGCACCTGCGGCAACAAGGACATCTTCTACTGCGCCCACGTCGTGGCGCTGTCACTTTACAGGGTGCGCAAGCCTGAGCAGGTCAAGCTGCACCTGCCCATCTCGGAAACGCTGTTCCAGATGAGCAGAGACCAGCTGCAGAAGTTCGTCCAGTACCTGATATCGGTCCACCACACCGAGGTGTTGCCCACGGCGCAGAAGCTGGCCGACGAGATCCTGTCGCAGAACTCTGAGATCAACCAGGTTCACGGTGAGGAAGCCAGTGTGTGTTTGAGGATGGTTAGGATAACGTGCCCATCTGCAGTTGATGTGTACCTTCCTGCCCCTACAGTCATAGATATTGATTGTCTGATGAAGGTAAAGTGTGTCAGGATCAATGTTACTTATTAATCAGATCCATGTAGCAGAGCAGAGACTGTAATCAACACTGTCGACCAATTTAGGTCTTAGAGGAAGATGAGGAAAATAAAAAGCAAAGCAAAAGACAGAAAGAGAAACCCACAGGGGCAGGAAACATAAGACTACTAAGAAAGAAGATGAGCTACTGCTGAGTAGCTCTGACGAGAAAAAAGAGACATCAGAAATAAAGACACAGGAAACTGACTTGGAGGAAGGAAATATGAGGAAACCGAGGGAGGGGGCCACAAAGAAAAGAGTTGTGAGAGGAAGAGACAACATGAGCAAAGAGATCAGCGAGACCAAAGAAACCTTTTAACCTTCTGAGAAAATCTCTGCAAATGCAAACCAAAGGCATTTTCACAGTGTGGAGAATCAGTTTCTGTCAGGGTCCAGAGCTGCCCTGTCACACATGTGCAAGGGATTAGGAGATTGTTTAGTTCAAATGCATTCTGCAAGCTAGAACCAATCTGTCTTCTCGTCAGAAGAAAATGCAGGATCCCACATGATGCTTTGCAGTACGTGCTTTTAATTGCTTCAGTATCTACAATCTAGCAATGTACATGTTAACTTCTTAAACAAAACACTTTATTAGCATTCTGCAAATTCACATAGACGAAACTACCAACACTTTGCACTTGGAAGCTGCCAGACTAAAGTCCAGTCAGTGAATGAAACATATTTTCAATAAAATTAGAAAAATTAAACTCTTAAAATGAGTACATTGTAAAAAAAAAAAAATCAAATCAAATAAAAAAAGGTCCCATGATAGTTTGTCTTTTTTTTTATTACAAGAATGCCAGCACTATATTTATTGGTGCCCCTAAACATTCCTTTGAAATAAATATAGATGAACCATTCTCATCATTGATCATTATTTACTTCTTTTTTAAGTGGACAGAGAATCAAGTAGCCTAATAAATGACTTCCTGTTTCTCTGGGTTGTAAATGTGAGATGACAAAGAGTCCCACTTCTTTCACTTACTCTTCAAAATGGGAAAGACAAAGAAACAGAAAACAAGTAGGTTGTTTTAAAACAACCAGATTTGTGACAGTCAACCATGGACAAAATGCTAAGGGAGGCAAAAACATTCAGGTTGCTGCTGGAGAAGTGCAGCAGAAAGGAGGATCCCAGGTGAACAAAATGGCTTAAACAGAGACACTCAAGCAACAGTTAACAGTTTTATGAATTATTTTATGCTGCTGTAATTTTAAATCAGATGAATACATGTTTGTGTTATTCTTAACTTGTGTTGTACTTCTTGTATTAAATATGTTTCTTTTTATTTGTAATTTTAAAACTCACCAAGGTTGTGAATTAGACTTCAGACAGAGTACTTTTGGCTAGGATAATGTTGTTGTTTTTTGTTTGTTTGTTTTTTATGAGTGTTGCATTGTTTTATAAATTGATTAAATAAATTCTTAAGAAATGAATAAGCTTGACATCACCAAAAATATATTTTACGGGTTTTACACATCTTCACCAGGGATGGCATGATCATAGAGATCATAGGGATCAATGCTGGTGAAGTACAGTACATTCAGGAAAACCTTTTGTTTCTAGGTTGTTTTTGTTTTGTTTGTTTTTTTTTTGTCTTTAAGATCAAACACAAAATAAACAACACATATCCTACCATGGTGTGAAATAACTCGCTCCCCACATCTGAAGCTATATTTGTCATCAAAACAAAAGGCTATGGGGGAAATCCAAGTGCTATGTGCTTTAAGAGTGTATGTTTTTTTGTTTTTTTTTGCCCGTACAGGGGCCCCGGACCCTACAGCTGGAGCCAGCGTGGATGACGAGAACTGCTGGCACCTGGACGAGGAGCAGGTTCAGGAACAAGTCAAGCTCTTCCTGTCCCAGGGAGGCTACCACGGCTCAGGAAAGCAGCTCAACCTGCTCTTTAGCAAGGTTGGAACCGCGTTCACGTTGATTCATCCAGAATCAGAGCAGAAAACACACTCACACACAGCCTGTGTAGGTTCACGACGTCCCTCCCTTTGAGCTTTCTCAGGTCCTTTCAATAGATATTTTCTCCCACTCTCTTGTGCATTTGCATCATCCTTTACTCCCTCAAGAAATGGGAATAAAAGAAAGCACATAATGCACATACATTAAAGGGCAGACCGTGTCTTAGCTCAGGCTAATTGTAGGAGTGAGGGAACAGAAGATAAAGGGAGAAAAAAACGAGGTATAGAAAGTGGGAAGCCTTGCACTACACACCGTATATTAAACGCTTACATGAGAGATGTTTGCCTCACTCAGTTGCCTGCTATTACAGTGGCTGAGCAAGGCCAGCATTAATGCATTGTGTGCTATGTAAAGACCGCAAGCCAAGGCCATTATCATCCAGCTCGCCTGGCTTTTAGAATGTCTCTCAGCTCCATGCACTTTGAAGCCAGTTATCTTCTTTAATATAACACACACACACACACACACACACACACACACACACACACACACATGCACACAATGACAGGCACGTTTTCTCAGCCACCTTGCACAGATCCTTAAGCGCCCACACAGAGCTGCGTCTGCACACTTGTAATTCAACAGCATCCTCCCCAAACAAATAAGTGGGTAGCAAAAGTCAGGAATCCATTCTCTCTCTCCTTTTTTTTTAATCCCACACCTTTTTTCTGTGATCTTTTGCTTTAAAGAATATACAAACTCTTTGAGAAATTGCAGAAAAAAAAAAAAAAAAACAGAACACAACAACAACAAAAAACAACTATTGAGGCAAATTTGAAAAGGTGTCTGAGGCTTATTTCAAGTAAAGCAGAAAAGAAAAGGCAAGGACAAGGTTAGAGAGCTCTTATGAATACTTCAGAGCAAAGCCAAGCTACATAAAATGAGAAGAATTTCGTCACAAGACCCGTTGAACAGTTTCTTTTTTTTTTTTAATTTGTGGAATAATTTATTGAGTTGACCATGACAGGTGGTGGTCATGAAAGCTGGCATGTATTTGATGCAAATTTTGCATCGATTTTGTTCAAGACTGGCAAACGTTTTTTATTGGTTGGTTGCGATCCTCAACAGCTTCAACATTTTCTATTAAAACCAAAATTAAGTCAAAGTTTGTTTTTTTCACTCTGTGAGGTTATTTAATAAATTCCCTCACAAGTGGGGCCTGGAAAAAAACACACAGAAAGTAGCACTCATTTTTTTACTACTGAGCAGCAGCAAACAAAAGTGACACTCTTTAACACATGAAGCTTCATACATTCATGTTTTATGTGTGCATCAGGTATAATGCACACATGAAAATCACTGACCAGGAGATTTCTCCAGCTATCTGAAGCAACACAGCCCCTGCTTGTTGAGCACTGCCGGTCAGCTGGTTGAAAGAGACCAGCTACATTTTTTTTCCTTTCAAAAAAGACTGAAATAGGCTGTTTGAAAATATTGCCAATCACACTCAAAATTTTAAATATTCTGTTAAAAAAATGTAATTTCTCAAGTGTTCTTACAAAATGTTTGTATATGTGTCAATATAACAATAAAAATAGCTAAATCCTTTATACCCCTACCAAGATGTATTTTCATTCTGAAGCTACACTTCATTGTTTTTTTGACTTTCAACTAGTTGAAAATTGACTATACATTTTCTTAATTTTATTTATATACCTGTCTTTGGGTTACATTTGAATCTATGTTATAAAAATTAACTGACCTAATTTAGCCAAGAAATATGTTTCTATCTAGAAAGGAACATTCCAAAGCTTGCATAGCACAGGGATAAATAAAAATAACTTGTCTGGCTTTGTTTACATTTTATTAAACAAAATGCTTCATAATAATTAGTGGCATTAAAACAGTCTAATGCTTCTTATAACAACTAACAGGCCCCCAGTGGTGTCTCTCCCCTTTAGCTGAAATACAATAATAACCTATTTTTTCAATGTCGTCACACCATGATAATCTCATACCAGCCCATCTAGACTCAAAGTAAATTAGGATTAATTGAACCTTTGGGTAAGGTTTCCCCTGAAACCTCATATTCTAAATTTCATATTCTAAATTTAGTCATTGTAGCTGAAGCATGAATATGTTCAGCTATCATGTCCGCTGCTTGTTGTGCATGTCCTGGTATAAACTGTGTGTGTGTGTGTGTGTGTGTGTGTGTGTGTGTTTCTGTCCCGTCCCTCCCTGTGTAGGTGAGGGAGATGCTGAAGATGCGCGACTCCAACGGAGCGAGGATGTTAACACTGATCACAGAGCAGTTCATGGCCGACCCTCGGCTGGCGCTATGGAGACAGCAGGGCACCACCATGACCGACAAGTACAGACAGCTCTGGGACGAGCTCGGTGAGGGGGTTGGGGGGGAGACAACGACGACAACAACACACACACACACACCTCTCCCCCTGTATACACAGGAACTGACAGATTTAGCAAGATGGGTGATCGAACCCAGACGTTGACACAAAGGCACAGAGGCATGTTTTTGTTTCTGTTTGTTTTCTTGTGCTTTTATGTCCAAGAAAGCCCACAGTCTCCGATGCGCTGACTCGTCGCTGACAGCCCGGTTCCTCTCCCTCCCTCACTGTGACTGTAGCTCTGGCAGCTCTAGACGAGATCTTCTTGAATTAAAAGCCGTTTAATGCAGCACACAGAGCCTCACCTCTGCAGTGTTTTCAAACATCTCCCCTTATATTCGTGGTAGATGTGACAGAGAGCCGCTCGGCAAACGCCAACACGGTTTGAACCCCACAAGCCCGTCAGCGGGACGGCAGCCGCAGCATCTCCCATCATTGCTGCTCTCCCCTGGCGTTGCTGTTGTTGTCGCCGTCGATGATGAAGACGGTGTTTGTCCTCCTCTACACTCTGTGAAGACAGCGCAGTGATCTCGTCTGTTTCAGTCCCACGTATTTTTGGACTCTTTGAAGTCCGCACTTCAAACCTTTCTTCCAGAGTCCTTATCACTCCACCTGATGTGTGAATACTGCCTCTCGGCACTGCTATCCCCGCTTTTGTCTTTCTCTTCTTTTGAGTCTCAGCTGAGCCACAACCACTTGTCCTTGCCCATGTCTCCCTGAGATATATATATATATTTTTTTTTTCTTTTTTTTTGTGTTGCAAATCATTTCCACTCTTGTTTTTTGTGCTCTTCTGTCGCCATAGTCTGCACATACTGTTCCGTCGGTTTCAGCCTTCACATCCCTTCTCTTTGCCCTTGTTTCGGGTTTTCCTCCCCAAAATGTTTCTGTCTGTTCACCCGCACATCTGTATCAAAATCACACACTCACCGTAGAAGCGTATGCATCTCCAGCACTCTTGAGAGTAAAATCCCTGAATGTTCTCGCTTCCCCTGAGACTGTGCCGTTTTTCACATTCTGTTTGTTCCAATGTATTCCAAAATGATGTGTGTGCAGGCAGCGTTGCCTCTGGATAAGTCTCGTTCTGTCTGAGCAGAAAATGGCGGCAGCAAAGAGAAAGAGTTCTAAGGGATCAGATCCACTGTTATTTTTTTTGTTTTTTTTTCCTGAAAAGCAAAAAAAAAATAAAAAAAAATAAAAAAATACTGCTTTAAGTTTTTGACCTTACACGATAGTAGCTGCTTTTTAAAGCTCAAAAGACACGCTTTCCCACTTATGCCGACATCATCCTCATATACACTAGATTAAGTCTGTGCGTTCGCTGCATGTGCAGGCGCCCTGTGGATGTGCATCGTGCTGAACCCCCACTGCAAGCCCGAGCAGAAGTTGTCGTGGCTGCGGCAGCTGCGCCGGTGGAACAGCGTGGACGTCTGCCCCTGGGAGGACGGCAACCACGTCAACGAGCTGCCCAACCTCACCCACTCACTGCCCCAAGGCGCTCACGGTAACCAAGGTTAGAAATCTCATGTGTCACATTGTCACAAGATTGGTACACATTTGAAAATGATCACTTTTTGTTCAGTGGAAAGGGAAACTTTCCATTGAAATTAAAGGAGTTATCGTTCAGCCTTAGTTTAAATTAATCAACCAGGTTATTAAATTTAATTCAGTTTATTTATGAAGCGTCAATTCAGTTCAACCACACATGCAGTCCAACTCATTTAAATCCCATATTAAAGAGATCTCTGAGGTTTTCTTCTTTCACCCTCAAAATATTGCCAAAATCACAAATATCCTGTCCAGGAGTGATTGCTGAAAAACTAGTCCGTCAACGTGGTATTTTATTTAGATTTTACTTTATGCTCATACAAATTTAGCCATTCTCCCTAGAAATTGATAAATGCATAACTGCATAAATAAGCAGATTTTAAAGCAGTTTTGAAGACGTTTGAGCTCAAACCGTCTCCTTCCTCTGCAGAGATGCGTCCCCACCGGACCGTGTTCACGCGAGCCATCGAGGCCTGCGACCTGCACTGGCAGGACCGACACCTCCAACACATCATCGCCAGTGACCTCTATGCCAACTACTGTTACCATGACAACCAGGAGGGCTCCCTCTTCGACTCACGCGGCTGGCCTCTGTGGCATGGTGAGTCTGCATATATATGTAGGTTTCAAATGACTTATTTAAACACTGAAATTGGGCTCCGACCATCAGACAGCAGGAGCCGGATTATTAAGGTGGGACTTGTCTTTTCCTCAGAACACGTCCCTACGGCCTGCGCTCGGGTGGACGCCCTGCGCTCACACGGTTACCCCAGAGAAGCCCTCCGTCTGGCCATCGCCGTGGTGAACACGTTACGGAGGCAGCAGCAGAGGCAGCTGGAGCACTTTCGACGACACAAAAAAGGTAGCTGTGGGATTTTAATAGGTTGAAAACGTCAGAGCCGCCCTAAAAATTCACATTTATACCCGCCTCTAAATTAGCTAAGCAGAAATGTTAAAGCTTCTCTTCTGAAGAAAACTGCTGAAAGGTGTGTGGTTTCATGCTGAAACACCAACTGATGAGTAGAATCGAAACTGATGATTTGTATTAGGACAGAGAAAAAGATGCAGACGCGGATCGCAATTCCCTTCTCTGCTGCTCCTCCGCTCTTTGGTGGTTTAAAAAAAAGAGCTGAAACAAAAAGAGCTAAGCTTTCGTTTTCTCAGTTCATCTGCAATCTTTCGATGCCCAAAAAGAACGAGATGCCTGATAAGAGCGGCTGAAATTAGCTTTCACTCTGGGGTGGCTGGACTTACCCTTTGAGATAAGGTGAGGACATCAGAGCAGAGCTCCTAGGCATCAACATGAGTCATCTGAGGTGATTCAGGCATCTGATCAGGATGTTAGGGGTTTTTCCAACTGTAAAAATAAAAAAAAGAGACTCGGTGTAGCAGGCCTCAACCTCTCTGGATAGACTATATATCCCTTCTGGGCTTGGACTGTCAATGGATTGATCTTGATGGTGTCAATTTGGAGTGCATGGATGGATTGTACCATTTTATAAAATAAATCCCAGTCATTCAACAATTGCTTGAATATCTGTTCACAGAGTTGCTCCATAAAGGCCACACCTCCATAACGAACATGGAGGGCTGGGTGGGACACCCTCTGGATCCCATCGGCACCCTGTTCAGCACCCTGACGGAGTCGGGACGAGCGGGTGAGGAAGGCTCCAACACCTGCTTAGACCTCTCAGGTACTGAAGAGTCACATGAACAGCAGTAAACACTAGCTTCCACAATAGATCCATAATAGATCTGCTGTTATGGAAGCATATACAAGACCATGTGCTTTACGAAAAAAAAGTATGATTTCTATTGAGGTTTTCTATTTTAAAATGTACCAAATAGGGATGGGCGATACAGACTTAACGTGTTATTACAATATTTTGTGGTGCTATTGTGACAATAACAACTATTTGTTACTAACTTGGCTGCGACTGCATGGCAGAGCAATCATAGTTCCACAAACACAAATACTGCTCTCGAAAAACATATCCATTTGTAATATGGTTCTTTACGACTCCAGTCACATAAATTGATGTGAGTTTTATCACTAAACTGCTCACACTGACTGCATTTGTTCATATTTTCAAATGTGTTGATACTCTTATTGAACAAACAATATAGACAGTTGGTAGGTAATAAATTTAGATCCTTATTATAAGGATCACAGTATCACAGAAATGATAAGCAATACAGTCGTAATATTTTCTGTTCTGGGTACTAAAACTCTCCTTTCCTACGCGTGTGGTTGTTCAGTCCCTCGTTGCCTCCTCTGCTAACAGAAATAGCCCTCTACACTAAAGAGGAGCAGTTAGCACAGATTCCCTCCTAATGTGTTCACATGCATTTCACATGCCCACTTAGAGCTGCTTTCGTAGGATCTGCGGGGAATGTTCATGTAAACTAGAGCCATCTAGCATCCAAAACCCCAGAGAGTGACACAGACATCACGGCGTTGTGTTCGCAGACTGCTCCAGCGTCGTGAGCCGAGCCGATCTTCAGCGGATGCCCGTGCAGCGGCTGCTGGGAGACGGCGAGTCGTACATGGCGCTGGCGGTGGAGACGGCTCTGATCGGCCTGGGCCAGCAGCGGGTGATGCCCGACGGGCTGTACGCTCAGGAAAAGGTGTGTCGCAACGAGGAGCAGCTGTTGGCCAAGCTGCAGGAAGTGGAACTGGATGACTCTCTGGTCAAAATCTTCCGTAAACAGGCTGTGTTTCTGCTCGAGGGTAAGGAGAGCCACAGATTGATTCTGTCGGCTTTTACCGTCTGTTGATTTTTATTTCTCTAAATTTCCCTGCAGTCCGCTCTGGTACAAATGCACACAAATATATACACAGCAACGCCTCCTCCCTGTCATTTCATAACCTACCCACACACAGAGAGCCAAGGCATTCCTGCTAAAACAGGAAAAACACATTTGACTCTGTCTCACTATTTATTATCCTTTCATTTTGTGGCGCAAATAGAGGCTGAGCCGTCCTGGGCCAGACCAAAATGAGCTCTTTACACAGCAACGCCAGGGGTATTGTGTCAGCACACATATGCCGGTACACACAAAAGCGTGTGAGCGTTTACAGGAGCTGGAGCTGGAAGAGAGCGAGTGGGTTGTGGGGAAGAGGAAGGAGGGACAGAGGTGGTGGTGGAACCGACCGAGTCAGACTCGGCTGCAGTCCCCACCCAAATCCCAGCCCTGCCTCGTCCCCGGCGCGGCACGACCACCCACCTCTGGCTCCTTCGCTAATAGAGCAGCTCGGGTCTGAGGCCGCTGCGGGGGCCCCAGGAGGCCTGCAGCCGCGCCGCTCTGTGATGTGGTCTGCGGCTTAGAGGCCCGTGGGGGTTTAAAATAACCCACCAGAGATGAGGGGGCGCGTAGGAAGATGCGGAGGGAAGGAGGAGGGCACGAGGCCAAATCCGCACACACGACCATATGTGTTTTGACGTCACGGTTTTGTTTAAATGCCGCGTGGCTCCCCGCTTCCTGTCTGGAAGGGAGCGTCACTCCTCAGCATGCCACAGGAAATCATGACTCAGTCTTTTTTATCAGCATGAAAAGTTTAAATTCCTTTCGTCTTGGTTTGCCGCAAACACATTTGTTCACCAGCGTGTTGCGTTATGTCGGTTCTTCTTCACAGCTGGTCCGTACTCTGGCCTCGGAGAGATCGTCCATCGAGAGAGCGTCCCCATGCACACCTTCGCTCGCTATCTCTTCACCTCTCTGCTACCTCATGACGCCGAACTGGCGTACAAAATTGCACTGAGAGCCATGCGGTAGGTCTTCTTGTAAATAAAGTTAATCCCTGTGAAGGTTCATTAAGACTTCAAAGTTGGGGTGAACTCCTTAAACAGGGTCCCGCTGGGGTTTTTAAAACGTAATGTGAATAATACTTAAAATATAATCAAAACAAAACGTACAAAAACCCAAATTAAAGAACACATATATTTTGTTTTTGTGTAAATAGTATAAAAATGTATTTCTTTTTTTTTATATTCATTGTTAGTTCCAATAGGTTTGATAAAATAGGAAGAGAAAACTTGCTTAGTACAGTGCTAATACCCTTGCTATGACCAAGATAAATACAGCGGTACCTCCCTCCCCATGTTTAAGCCTCAAGTCAGAGCAGCCTTTCCTCCGGTTCCACGTCTGTTCTACGTTCAGCCAGGGTCGCCCCTCTTGGCTAACGTGTCCAAGAGGGGCGTCTGATCTCTCCATGTTTTGCTCCCGCGTGTTCTCAGCCGTGGACGGCGCGCGGAGCATGCGCGCGCGCACTAATCGCCCTGCGCTGCTCTGTTTTGATGTTGTGACTTGTGGGAGCTGGATCCGTGAATATTAATTACATTAATGAGAGTGTAATTAGCGCAGCTGTAATGAGGAGGAATCACACGCACATATACTCGAGTACACACGTCGAGGCAACGGGGGAGAGAAGGTGGGGTGTGGAGGGGTAATGTTTGTCTTTCTGTGAAGCTAAGCTGAGCTGATCAGGATGGTGGGGAAGGGGGGAGAAAAAGCGATCATTTTAACGGTCTTTCAGACTGACTCGGTGAAGGTAGTGGTGTGAAATAAAACGCTCTTTTCTGGTGTGGTTGGAGATTATGATGTTAGTGCAAATTCAGTTGTTGTTCTACTCGCTCCTCCCAATGAGCAGGGACTCACACAGCCGGCCAAATCGTGTCCATCCCAGCGGTAGCGGACAGGTGGTGTTCGCCTCTCCACACGTAAGGAGCGCCTGAATCACTGCTGGCTCATCCCTTCAAGGCAGTTGCCTCACTTTCCCACACTGCTATTGACAGTTATTTTCTATTTTTGTAAAATACATAGAACAAAAAAAACAAAAAAAAAAACACTGACGTTTTACTGCAACATGTTAAAAACAAAGCCAGCATAGAGAGGAAAATATAGTAAAAAGCCAAAAAGGGCACAAAATAAATGTGTTCAAAAAGTGCTAACCTTTTTCTTCTGGGTCATTTTTACTTTGAAGTCTTAAGCAGTTTTTAAACTCTTAAGAACATTATCCATCCCATTCTCCACCTCTTGGCAAAGATCATTGCACTTGCATGAAATTTGAACATTATGCAAATGTTATGATGTCATTTAGCGACTTTTGTGCAGCTGAGGAATTAGCAACTCTGGAAAAGGAAGTGAGTGTCTTGAAATATAGCAGAAGGATGACAGACACTTCTAAACATGTTAGTATATAGAAAAATAACATCCTCCTTATAGCAGGCTGACAGGCTCTGTGTTTTATCCAGCTGGTTGCCTCCAAACCAGAGTTCCCAACCTGCTTTTAGTGAGTCGGCCACTCTCTCCCCATCCTCACCACTTCCCCTCACTTTTTCCTTTTTGTCCCCTTGCTTCCTCCATCCTCACTCCTCCGGTGTGAAACCGGCGATTTAGAATAATACAGCCACTTATGAGTGCTCCTGGGAACCAGAGGTGTCTACTCAGCACATAATGAATGTGTGTAATGTAGCGTAGTGTAATGTGATAGCATATACCTCCCCGCTCCCACGGGACAGCGGACAGTTAAATATAGAGGAGGAGGTAAAGTAACCAGGTCTCTTTTAATGGCCCTATTATAATACTATCATTGATAAAAGAGGAGACAAAAGAGTCGAGCTCTTCCTCCCTCACATTGTTTTTCCCTCCCCCCTCTCTCCTCGCTTTTTAAAATTTGTCACTTGCTCCACAAGTAACTGTCTTTTTAAATGAGAAGTCGGACTGGCAAAGTATGCGGTTTACTCAAAACGCTGTGTGTGTGTGTTGCTGCGTCTTGGATGAGGTTAATTAGTCGGTGTGACACCAGCATATGCCGGCCGATGGCTTGGTGCGAGTGACCAACATTAAAATAAATAAATAAATAAATGAAAAGAGGATCTGCCTGCTGGTTCACAGGCTGCCCACAATTTGATTTCCGCCAGAGAAACAGAAGAAAAAAGTCACTGCCTCTTCAGACTGTGCTCATCTTAACTGTTTGTGAGCCAAAGAGAAGAGACCTGCTGTTATCGTGGGAGAGGTCCAAATGAGATGCAAGTTTTCCAGATCTAATAGTGCTGGATTTTTACTGCATAATACATGGTCTGTAAGCAGGGGGAACTTTTACTACAAATTGCCAGAATTTTAAAGCCAAATATCTTAGGCCTTTAAATGTTTACTAATTTTAAATAATTTGATCTTGTTCCAGTTTTGGCCAAATATTTGCTGCATTAAATGGAACAATCAGAGTGCTTTTGCATGTTTGCCAGGAATGTATCAACGCTTTGCCAAGATTTGTAGTTCATCCTAAACACATACACTGCCTTGCATAGAAGCATAGCCACTGAACTATGGCTTTAAAAAATGATGCATGCATTTAATTCCATGCATTTGTATTCATTCACCTTTACTCTTCTACATGTAGTATGTCTATTTGTTTTGCAGCATTCATAAACAAGGTCCTTTAAAAGTGCTTTGCAGAAAAATAAAGGACCAAAGTTAAAGAAAACTGCAGCCTGCCACTGAACGAGCTCTCCAATTCACCGAGAGTCTCCATGCATAAAGCTGTTTTTGAACTGGAAAGCTCCTTCACTGACAGACTGTTGCACCCTAATGTTAACTTCAAAGCTAATTTATATATCTGATGAAATATCATCTGATTCTTATGGGAACAACAGTTTCTGCACATTCCTGCTGAAATAACCACTTATGCTGTATATGTTGTCCTTCTACTTTTAAATCCATCCATCTATTTTCTTTACACCCTTGTGTGGGGTCGGGAGGGTTCCGGGTGAGAGGCGAGGTACACCCTGGACAGGTTGCCAGTCTGCACAGAGACACACACTCACACCTAGGGACAATTTGGAGAGACCAATTAACCTGACAGTCATGTTTTTGGACTGTGGGAGGAAACCGGAGTACCCGGAGAAAGCCCATGCGTGCACAGGGAGAACATGCAAACTCCATGCAGAAGGATCAGGGCTGGGAATTGAACCCAGAACCTTCTTGCTGCAAGGCAACAGCTCTACCATCTGCGCCACTGTGCAGCCTCTCTTTTCAGTCTTAGAATGAAATGCTGATGGCAAATTGTCGTTTTAATCATCGCGCACACTTTGAAAGAAACAAAAAAAACAAAACAAAAGAAAGATATTCCGTGTTTGGTCATGTACGACTTGGTCCTTCTTGAAAATCTCCCCTTGAAAGAGTTTGTGTATACAGTCGCGGTCTTCCACCGGATGTGTCGCATGTAGCTGATAGATGTGCGTTTGATGAATGGTGAAAGTGAAGGCTGTTTACAGTCAGAGCGGGAAACGCAGCATGAGGTAAAGAGGTCAGTCGTCATGGTGATGCAGAGCAGAAACCCAAAGGGCCTCAGGATTTAGGTAAAACCTATCTGGACTGCTTTTTCTCATCATCTCAGCTGAGCCTCTTTGCTACAGATTTTCTTTATAGTTCGTCCTGTTTGTGTCCATAAATAAACTTTGGCCATCAGCAGGCTTACAATTTCGCCTGCTATTCTCCTACATAACTGTTTATGAAATGTCTAATTGCATGTGCGTATCCAGGGACTGTTTCCGTCTTCATTCATCCAGCTCACGAATACCAGAGGTTGAACATTTCTGTTTGTTTCACAGACAGAGAAAATATTCCACTTTGTTTAAAAAAAAAAAAAAAATCTACAATGGCTGTTTGATATTCTTGTGCAGATTTGGCTTCTCAATGTTTTGTTTCTAATTCTGAAGTGGTCCTCGTGAATAAAATATTGAATTTCACATTCCTAATAATATAAAGGTTTCATTAATTTAAAACCATAGTGTCAGGTTAGTCCTTCAACTTAGCACCAATAGGAGTGCTAACTTTTAGCATAGTTAGCAGACACCAGGGTCAAACCTTGTTTCTATGATGAGAGAAGAGGTGGAGGAGGTGGAGCATAAATGCTTCGGTTTTGACCTGAACAACAAACTGGATCTGCATGAAGTGACTGAACATAGTTTACTCCTTGAGAAAGCATATGCGCTTCAAGATTTGCAGCAAGTTGCTATGAAACACTCTACATGTCTCTTGTGGAGAGTGTAATCTTTTCTGTCATTATCTGTTGAGGAAGCTGTATCAGGGTCAGAGACTTTAAAAGGCTCAACAACCTGATAAAGAAGGCTGGTTCTGTTCTCGGGACGACTGTGGAAGCTTTGGAGAGGATGGTGCAAAGAAGGATTTTGCATAAAATCAAGAAAATTAGTCAAGGCAGTACTGGGCATTCTCTTCATGAGACCGCTACACAACAACATTGTCTTCAGTCGGAGGCTTCTTCAGAACCACTGTAATACTGACTGCTCTTTGAAGATAATTGTGTAATATGTTTATTCCCTCTGGGACCAAAAAAGTATTTTTGAATTGAACTGATGTGAATCATCTCAAAATTATTTCAAAACTATAGGTTGTCAAGTTCACATCATTGCTTATAAGAGCTAAGAAGCAGATTCTCACGTTAGCATTGTTGGCACCTAACAGTTATCTACTCGCCATATCTTTATGATTTGTAGAATGATCTACAAATCATTTGTAGTTTGCTTCTCATTCTGTGGCTTTTTAAGTTCTTTTGCTTAGTATCCAAATGCTGCCAGATAAAGGTATTATCAAGCATTGTCAGCATCTTTATTAGACAACTTTGTCAACGCAACAGGGATATAACCCAAAAAATGATTCCTTTTGTACTTCAAAATAAGTGTCTCATAGTTGCAATGTATCATGTTTTTAAAGAATCTGTTTGCTGTTAAATCAGCCCTTTATTTTAGTAACGATGGCAACTCTGATGCCAAAACACTTTTTATCTTGTGTTTCACTGTATCATTTCTTTTTACTTCCAGATTGATAAATACAGTAACTTAGTGTTGTTGACCAAACCAAAGATATTATTTGCTGACTTCATCAACACAACAGGGCAACAGTTCAACATGTGTATAAAACATAAACACAGGCGGTTTTTAATTAATCTCTTCTTGGTGAAGAGATTAATTATGAATCCTTTTGTAAGCAGCTGTAGTTGCAATGCAGAGTTTTAGGATTAAAGCATTTCTCCATTTACTTGGACTTATTTCAGCAGATGATGTTGTGTGCTAGCAAACTTCACTTTGACAAAATAGCGTAGCACTTCAATATTGCTTCCATAGTCTTTATAGTTATTGATGACACATTTCTATTTCAGCATGGTTGTAAAGAAAAGCGGATTTAATTTGCTTTCATCACACTTGTCAATGACTTGAGAGTTTGTCTGGCAATGTCCCAGCGTTTAAAACGTGTAAGCACTGTTTGGCAGGGGGTGCAACATGCTCAATGAGAAAGCATCACTGAATAAACTGTCCTTGTGCTATTTTATCAAGCAGCCCACAAAGACTTTTTCAGTCCTTTTTGTAATCATTTTTTTTCTTTTGTTTTCTACTGAACAATAACCTGGTATAGCTTTTTCCTCCCAAACCTTTTGAGGAAACTATTTTTCAGTCCTCTCAAGTTCTTATCCAATGGAGGCCTCTGGCTCTCTGGTGAAAACCAAACAAAGACAGGAATGTTGATGAGGCCTCCATCTTTAGTCAAGGCTCTCTCTCTCTCTTTTTTTTTTTTTTTTTTTTTAACTCTGCTTTGCTTTGCAGTTCTACACCCCAGGAATCTTTCTGAAGGCCCCAGTGTGGTAGAAGCTTTTAGCAGCTCCTCAGTTGTATGTGGCATGAACTCTGCCGTTGCTGGAGCTCGCAAGCATCTCTATTTTGCAGCAAGTGCTGGTGTTCACACTTTTGTTGTGTTTTTTTTTTTTTTTTTAGCACTTTTGCTGTCTGAGAGCTCAGCCCTCCCCTTGTGCTCTTGTGGGCAAAAGTGAGCAAAAGACAAGACTGTTTTGTTTTTTGTTCTTGTACATGCCTTCACTCACGTGGCAGCAAGATCACATGCACTTTGCTCTGAAATTGAAACTGGCATTTAGCATCACGTTGCTTTTACCAGGCAGCTTTGATGTGTTTTCAAAAGGGCAGGTGTGTGTGTGCGCGCGCGCTCGATGTGGGTCTCTTTTCACTGATGTGTGTTGGTATTTGTTTGATGTGTGTCCAGCCTTACAGGGCTGGAAGGTGAATTCCTTAATTTCCCCATGGACTCAATTAGCTTTGTGATTGGCTGAGAGAAGGCCAGGTTGTGCCGTCTTCTGAAGGAAAGAAGACCTTTGAAACTGAGGTGGGAGCAGAGGCAGGAAAGAAAAAAAAAGTGAAGTAGAATAGGAGATGAGCAGGCCACAGTGGTAATCGTATGGGGCTCCTGATGCTCCAGAAGCCTCGGCCCCGTCTGGATTATTATAATAAGAGACAGAAACCTGAGAAGCTCTTCCATCCTCCAGCAGGTGTTGCACAACTCTGACTTCATTATGACCAATTAGAGTGAAGAAAATACTAATTATACCTTAGTTTCTAGGTGATTAAATGGTAGGTTGAAAGTAAATTGCAGGGATAGGGTAACTGAAATCCCCCCGGTGGCGACTTGAGTCATTTTCATTTTGAAGTCACACTCAAAGCGCCATAATGAAGACTTTTTCTGTCTATGCAGTATTCCTGTCTGACTGCTTGTTACACTAGGAAGAAAGAAGTGATTTCATTATGATGTTGATCATTTGGGCAACTTTAATGTGGTTCTCTCTGATCATCAACCCTCATTTATCTTTCTTCTGCTTCCCCCCCCCCCATCATTTTGCGAAAGTTTCTAATTATTAAAGTAAAAGGAAAACTTTAAAAGTAATGTCATATTTTTAAAATGGAAAATGTATCTCACAAAGAACACCTTTTTTTTTTTTTAACTGTGTCTCTCTGTCAGGTTGCCGGTGTTGGAGTCCACGGCATCGTCCGGTGACCTCTCGCGACCTCACCACATTGTGTCTGTAGTTCCCAATCGCTACCCGCGCTGGTTCACCCTGAGCCATATAGAGTCTCAGCAGTGTGAGCTGGCCTCCACCATGCTCACTGCAGCTAAAGGTACAAATTCACTTGCTTCGAAAAACAAGGCTTACTCTCTTGTAGGCATTTCTTTATTTACTAAGATAAAGACACACCTAGCTTACTTGATGGCCAACTTCTCTTGCCTTTCCCATTTTAAGAAACATGGGACTTCTGTGTTACATCAAAACTATACCCCAGGAAAAGAGGAAACAAAGCATTATTAATTAAAAGCTTCTACACCTTCGGAGCCAATTTAATTTAGACACAAATTGCAATAATGCCTGAATTAGATTATTGCTCTAGGAATTACTAGCGGTACCAATAATTGTGGCACAACTCATTTTGTTGACAATTACTTCTCAGTCTTTTGTCCCCTACCAAATAAAAGTTAAATAACAGTCCGTTTAAAGTTTAGTTTAAGTTGATTAAGTGATGACCTTACCCTAACTTATTTCTGGCTTGTATCCTCGTAGGTGACAGTCGCAGGTTGGAGACGGTCCTGGAGTCCATCCAGAAAAACATCCACTCCTCGTCTCACATCTTCAAACTGGCACAGGATGCTTTCAAGATCGCCACTCTCATGGACAGCCTGCCGGACATCACTCTTCTTAAGGTTTCTCTGGAGCTCGGACTGCAGGTGTGCAAACACATAGTGGCCGGCGGCAGAAATGGCCACCCGCTTCTAGCAGTAATCACAAATCAGACGGTTGGTGGGGCTCACTTGTGTTTGGCACCTGAGGCTATAGTCACTGATAAGCAGGTGAAACGGTTTTTATCTTCCTAAAAGTTTCAGTTTCCTGTAGTTCCTGTAGTTCTCTCTCTCTCAAAAAAAAATCCATCTCCTGTAAGTTAAAAGGCTTTTGTACAGACACACATTTTGAAAAGTTTATTTTTTTTAAATGTCTGGACATGTTCTTGCACGGTTTTAAAGTTCTGCGTGTTGATTCGGTTATTTTACCAGAATCCCTGTTCTTTTTTGTAGTATTATTTTGTTGCATTGCTGCGTTTTATATTCACCAGTTGCTGTGAATGATGTAATCATGCAAATTCTGCACTGATTTGTTTTGCTCTTAGGAATAACATTTGTTCTAGAAATTCTACCAACCCAGTCTTCCTGGACCAGGAGCTTCTAATCATAACTAAGCAAATACTTTTCTATTTTCTTTCATTTTACCCTCAATATGTTGCATATAAATGATTTAATTCCTGCCTCAAATGAACGATAGCATTCTTGCACCATGACTTTATTTTTATAATAGTTTCTTCAAATATTTATTTTATGTGTTGGTTCCATTTTAAATGTGTGCATGCATTTTGCTGAAAGGAAATCTACGAAACAATGCCTGAAAAAATAAGCAAAAATTATAGCAACAATGTGTTGCAATATCTAAGTCAAAGTCCAGACCTCAGTATCACTGACATTAACCTCTATGAACTTAATCAAGGTTGTTAATGAGATTAGTTTGGACCAAACCGTAATGGAAAAGCTTTCCTGCATGCAGTGTTTTTATGTGTTTTGGCATTTTATAAATCCATCTGTATCTGCTCGATAGCCTGCCGCAGAATTAACATGAGCTGGAAAGGAAAACAGTTCAGCCCTTCAGATAATGAATTAACTCACCTGTCTCTCCCTTCTCCATCACTTCTTGCCTCCTTCAGGTCATGAGAATAACACTGTCCACGTTGAACTGGAGGAGGAGAGAGATGGTTCGCTGGTTGGTCACGTGTGCCACTGAAGTTGGTGAGTCTTATTCCCATCATGAGCTAGATCTGCCGTTGTTCTCCAAATTTAACCTCACCTATTGTTTTTATTTTTCCTCTCAAAATGTGTCCTCCAGGTGTCTATGCACTGGACAGCATCATGCAGAGCTGGTTCACGCTCTTCACTCCCACAGAAGCCACCAGTATTGTGGCGACCACTGTCATGTCCAACAGCACCATAGTTCGCCTGCACCTGGACTGCCACCAGCAGGAGAACCTGGCCTCGTCCGCCCGTACGCTCGCCCTGCAGTGTGCCATGAAGGACCCCCAGAACTGCGCCCTCTCCGCTCTCACACTCTGTGAAAAAGACCACATTGCCTTCGAGACAGCCTACCAGATTGTACTGGACGCTGCAGCAACGGGAATGAGCTACACGCAGCTGTTCACCATTGCGCGCTACATGGAGCACCGCGGCTATCCGATGCGAGCGTACAAGCTGGCGACGTTAGCCATGGCTCACCTGAACCTCAGCTACAACCAGGACACGCATCCGGCCATTAACGACGTACTGTGGGCCTGCGCGCTCAGCCACTCGCTGGGCAAGAACGAGCTGGCCGCCGTCATCCCCCTGGTGGTCAAAAGTGTGAAGTGCGCCACCGTTTTGTCTGACATTTTGCGGCGGTGCACGCTGACCACCCCGGGCATGGTGTCGGCGCTGCACAGCCGCAGGAACTCTGGGAAGCTGATGTCGCTGGACAAGGCGCCGCTCAGGCAGCTGCTGGACGCAACCATCGGGGCCTACATTAACACTACGCACTCGAGGCTCACGCACATCAGCCCGCGGCACTACAGCGAGTTCATCGAGTTCCTGGGGAAGGCCCGGGAGACGTTCATGATGGCTCACGACGGACACATCCAGTTCACCCAGTTCATAGACAACCTGAAACAGATTTACAAGGGCAAAAAGAAACTGATGATGCTAGTTCGGGAGCGGTTCGGCTGAGGGCGAGGCTCCTCTTCCACTCTAGTACTTTTCTATTAACTTGAGTCTGCCTTTTGAACTTCTTTTGGACTAATAGACAGGTAAGAGGGACGTGACTTGTAGAATGAAGCAAAAAGAGAAAGGAAAAGATGACAAAAAAATCAAGAGCCACATGCGGTATTATTGTTCTTGCTGTTGTTATTGTTATAAACATTATTGCTATTATTATTATTATTATTATTATTATTATTATTACTACTTATGTGTACAGAAGCATTTTTTTTTATTTTTAAGGAGAGAGGAAATTTGTCACATTGTGAATGTTGTGTGTACTTCTCTACATGTGTGCGAGATGAAAATGAAACGTGAAATGGCTTTTTCTTTATATATATATATATATATATATATATATATATATATTTTTTTTATGATTTTCAAGCATCTTTTTGCTCCCCCCCGGCCCCCCTATTCTCAGTTTATACTGAGTTTTATGTTAATGAGTGGCTGAAGCCTTTGTACAATAGCGCTCATGTTTAAAAAACAAACAAAAAAAAAATCAAGAAAAAAAAAACAAAACAGACCAATTTCAATGTCTCGGTATCCTCAAAGAGAAACTAAGGCTTTAAAATGACACAGAGCACCTCCCTTGGTCTAGGCCCCTGCTGATGGGCCCTGGGCAGCATTGCACAGCTTCGCTCGGCTCGGCACAGCTTGGGTTAGCACTGACTTAAAAAAGGCACCATCAGCATTTCCTACCACACAGCAGCAGCAGCAGCACTTGAGCAGCCGTTAGCTTTCTCTGGGTCACTTTCCACACAACAATGCTCTTAGCTAACTCTTGTCGTTATAATTACTGTTATTATTATTGTCGTACAATTTTACCCACGCGCCGCAGTGGCGACGCGTCAAAAAGTGAAGTGTTATATCTACATTAATGCAACGCGTTGCAGGCGGAGTTCTTCATTGCTGAAACCGGGCTGATTTATGGCGCTTTTCAAAAGAACTTATACCTCCTGAGCTTTCTCGCATTTGGATAGCGTTGGAGACACAAACATCAATGTTTGATTTTATAGTTCTTGTGTTGGGCATATTTGTGAAGTGGGAGGAAAATGATACGTGATTTTCACATTTTTTTCTGAAACAAATATCTGAAAAGTGTGCCAGTCATATGCATGTATTCAGCCCCCCTGAGTCAATACTTTGTAGAGTTGTTTTGGGCGATGGCTCTACCAGATTTACGCATCTGCAGATGTTTCTTTTTTGCAAAATTTCTCAAACTCAGTCAGATTGAAGGAAGCATCAATTAGATTTATGTCTGGATTTTAATTTGGATTTGAATTGAAGCACCGGTGTTGCTATAGCAGCATGCTTAAGATCCTTATTCTGCTGGAGGGTGAACCTCAACCTAAGTCTCCACCCTTTATTTCTTCCAGGATTGTCCTCTATTAAACTCGGTCAATCTTATCCACTCTGTCAGTTTTCTTTCCCTGCTCAATTAGCACAGCCCCACAGCATGACTCTGCAAACACTCTGTTTCATTATAGCCGAGTTGTTGTCAGGATATTGTTCATTGTTGGTTTTCTGCCAGACGTAGTGTTTTAGATTGCAAGCTGAATGTTTGATTTTGACCTCATCTGACCACATATTTGGAGTGTTCCTCCGTGGTTTGTGGCAGATTGCAGCTGGGATTTTGTTTTCATGCCGTTCTTTCAACACTGGCTTCCTCCTTGGCAGTCTTCCTTAGAAGCCTTACTTTTGGAGTGCACAACTAGGTCAAGGTCAGTTTTACATAAGATATATAAGGATGTTGTACCAAAGTTTTTCAAAAGTCAAACACAAAATTACTGAAACTGTATGCTGGACACAGGGAAACTGCAAAACATGTTTTAAAGCAGTGACTTGAATTAGAACAAAAATATAAGGAAGAATAGTAGTCGTCTTGTCTCCCACCTGAGCTGAGGATCTCTATCTCCTCCAGAGTTCCCATGGGCTTCTTGACTGGTTCTCTGAGTAACACTCTCCTTGTTGTCTGGCCTGTCCGTTTAGGTGGATGGTCATAACTCGGCAAGGCTGCAGCTGCACCACTTTTTTTTTTTTTTTTTTTCCTCTTTTCAGATGTTTGAAGCTTGGAATCTTGACTTGACTTTATCCCTGACCTGTCTAGTGTGTTCACTATTCTGTTCACCGATGTTCTCTAGCACTGAGTAAAGAGGGGCTGAATACATATGCATGCCACACTTTTGAGACTCAAAGTCAAAGAGTATGAATCCTTTTGTAAGCAGCTGTAGTTGCGGTTATTTTGCGCAAGAAATTCCTTGGGGGGGGTGCGGGGGGGAGATGGCTACCTCATAATGTGGTATTGAACCTGCTCCCAGTTTTTGCGTTCATATTTATTCACTATGATAGCTCACAGTGTTAATTAAAAAAATAATAATAAAAAAAAAAAAAATGTTTGAAATCCAGCGTTAAACGGAAACAAAGAGTCAGAATCCTCCTGAAGTCCCTTCTCTGCTCTGCTGCCCCTCCCTCTTCCTCGCGGCCCTCACTGTAAGGTGTTTTCAGCCGAGGCCAGTGTCACTCCGCTCTGTGCATGTGAATCACAAACATTTAGACTTTCTACTGTTATATTTCGTCACGTGGAACATTCAGCAACCGGAACGTTCTCAGGGATTTTCTCTACGCAGGAAAAAGAAAAAAAGAAAAAAAAAAAAAAAAAAGGTGGAACAAATCGAACGTCTCACTTCGAGGATGAAAAAGGAAAAAAAAAAAAAAAGAAACACGACATGAGCAAGCATTTATTGTACTCTGTATATATGCCATAGTATATGTCTGAATATGGAGGATCTGAAAGTATATGTTAACTAATTTATACAGAGTATTCTATGTAATGTGAAATACTTGAAGCCGCTGTAGTTTGCTCTCTCCCTCTTTCTCTTTTCTCTCTCTCTCTTTCTCTCTCGCTCTCTGGCTCTCCATCGCTTTCTCTTTTTTGTCTTCTCATTTTTTTCTGTTTTGTTCCTCTTTTGTTCAAATTAACATATCAGAAAGACTAGCATGACCACCTTGAAGGTATTTCTTTTTGGACTTACAAAGCCACAAGTGTTTATGTTTGAGACCCTGGATTTTTTTTTTTTTTTTTTTTTATCAATAAATGAAAAGTTTCTTTCAGAGAGGATGACTGTACTTCATTCCTGCTGATTGATGCGTAGAAAGGGGAGGGAGGTAGACTGCTTCAGGTTGCTGGTCAGCACAACCAAGAGGTTGTGAAGATACTGACACATTTTTTTTGCTGTTGTACCATGAAATTAGTTTTGGGAAAACGAAAACGGCATAATGTTTTTGTCCGTTCATTTCAGAATGTTTCTCAGCTCCATCTCATTTTGGGAAAAAATATAACAACTGCCAGAGCAGTTTTGTCAAAAGGAAAAAGTATTAGGATCCCTGTCTGTAATCGTACACAGGTTCAGAGCTTCAGTATGACAAATCTAGCTTTTAGAAAATGGAGCCTCCTCAGTTCTCCCTTCATTTGCAGCAGCATTTCCAGAGTCTCCTCTGCAAAGCTCGCTGCTCTCGTCCCATAACTAGTCTTTTTTTATTTATTTTCTTTTTGACCGTACTTCTGATTTTTTTTCTTTCTGTTTTTCATTTTTTGTCTTGTCTGTGTTGTTGTGTTGATTAAAGATAAAAAGCAGCCTTTTCTCTTGCCTTGTCTTAACGCTTTAAAGTAACCAAACAGAAGATCTATCTAACAACCAAACGCGTTCGAAAGAGGTGAGAGACAACCAACCTTTTTGGTCCCAGCTTTAGTGTCCTTAATTAGTAAGTGAATGGCTGTGTAACTCCATGCTTTAACAAAGCAATTCCTCACGCGTGTTTGATGGGAAAAAACAAAAAAAACAACAAAAAAAAAAACCGTCCTCCAGTGTCTCTTGTTCTCTTTGGAAACAGTTTCCTCTTGAGTCGTCTAGCTGTTTTTTATTTTATTTTTTTTTTATTTTCTACTCTTTTTGGTTTGTGTAGGAATCTTCTGCGCTCTCATTTTATTTATTACAATGACCCATGTATACATGCTTATGAAATTAAGATTTGATACACCGATATCAATTTATTTATGTAACTAAATCACTGTTTTATAATCTTGTTAATGAGTCAATAATTGATTTGTTTTTTTGTTTTAATAAAAGTTAGTTTTTTGAACTGTAAATTGTTTTAAAGCATGTTATGTTTATTCATTCCCATTGCTTTCTTGTGCGACGCCATTGAAAAATGCAGCAAAAAGATCAAGCAAGAGAATTGAGGACCTTCACAATTCTGGTTCCTCCTTGGGTTAAATTTCCAGACTGCTGAAGTTTCCGAGTTCATCTGTTCAAACAATTTACTGCAAGAGAATGTTCATGAGGGAGATGGATTCTGTGTCCCAGAGATGAACCGATTTGGTGCAAAATGAGTTTAAATCAACTCCAAACCGAAAACCAGAGGCCTTGAGAGGTGCTGGTTAAAGCTGTAAGGGGAGGGTTTTTTATTTTTTAAGTATTTTGTAAAACTTGGAGATGGATTGACTTTAGTCATTCTGAGATATTTTAGATTTTTTGAATGGTTTTATTTGACATGCAGTTTTTTTCTTCAAGAGAAATAGAGGAAAAGACAGTTTTAGAGAGTATTTTGAGTTCTGTTGGTATATGTTGGGCACATTTTCCTGCACTCACATTTTGTTTCAGGACAAGTATATAGTTTAAAACTATTGCATGTCTAGTATGTGTCTAAACTGGTAACTATGTGAGGCTTGTTTGAAATATTACGGGGTGGAGCAGAATATATCCTCAAATTCTGGAGTAATTCTGAACCTTTTTGTGGATTAGACGAAAGCCACAACAGATTTCAGCTCGTGCATTCAAATGCATCATTTATTTGGCATTCATGGAATTAATGAAGAGATATAAATTTCTAATCAACACCGTAACATTTTGTTTCAGAGTGTTTGTCACGGAGAATTATGGTCACGCGGCCTTTGAACCTGCAGGCTCACGCTGAAGCGAGAGCCGGTCAGGTCTCCATCACACCAGCCGTGTCAGAAATAAAGGTAGAGATGGATCACTCTCTCTGGCAGCAGCTCTCACACTGTCATCTCAGGCGAGCTCACGAGGAATATGAAATGTATCAATTGATATTCCCATGGTCTTTGTAGCTTCTGTCAGGCAGCCAGGCTCAGCCAACCACAATAACCTGTTTACACGTTTCCAGCGCTGACAGTGGTGCCACAGGATGACTAAATCAGTGTATGCAGTTTGTCAAGTGTGTGCCCGCTTTGTAGACATGCTGTTTGTGTGCTGTTTTCTTGTTTGCATGCCTCTGTATGTCTGCGTATGGTTTAATATGATGCGTGTGTGTGTGTGTGTGTGTGAGTTTGTGTGCTTAGGTCTTTAGGGAACCAATGGGAACAGGTGGTAGCTCCAGACTAAGGGAGCTCCTGACAGCAGCAAGGTCCCCAGACTCCCAGCCCCTCATTAAACATTGACACAAAAACACTGCAACTGTCTGTGTGTGAACAGTAATGAAGCGCAGACGGCTACACCGGTGTACACACTGCAACTTAGCGCAGCACGAGCCCGCGACTGTGGGTTTGCCTGCAAGTGTGTATGCGTGTGTGTTGTCCATCTGTGGGCACTCATTAATGAGGTACATTTGTCTACAGAGGTGTCCACTCGGATATTGAAGAATTTGTCAGGTTTAGTAACAAAAGCAGGAGTCTGCTGTCGGACGCCAGACAGGACTGTCCATTTCTTATGTGACGGATGCCTGCCTATGAGAAATTCTCTGTGTGCATTGATGTGAGTAAGCATACACTTACTTTGTGTGTGTGTGTGTGTGTGTCTTAGCCTACTTCCTGTGTGTCTGACCTGTACTCAGGTCCCTGCTCACTTCCAGTTGGTAATGACGTCCCCTGGGTGCAGCACAGCACAGCAGCCTCCTCCAGTCTGTCTTATTCTATACTTCTAATGACATCATGATCACACACTGGGCCCTTTCATGCCAAAAGCCCTCTTCCTCACCATCACCATCAAACCTTCTTCTATCTGGAGCACTCATCGTCGCTTCTCTTTGACACACACTCTCGCTGCACCATGACTCTACATCATGGTCTTGACATTTTCTCATATAGTAGGTCCTTTATGTAGCTTCCACACATAGAAAGCAGCCATTGTTTAGAGCTTCTGTGCTGCGCTGTGGAAAAGTGTTTGGCCCCTTGCAACTTTCTCTTGCCTGTTTGTTTGAGGTTGTCAAACAAATTGCAAAACGTGGGTTAGGATGGAGTACGGTTTTTAAATTTTTGTTTCTTTTTGATAACCAGCCTATGCAAAAATGTCTCTTTTGTTAAATCATGAACTTAACTGTGATTAGCAAACTTCTGGAAAGCTTCATTCAGTTTCAGTGGCCTCAGCCTGGCCTCATTACAACCAAGAAAACACTTACAGAACCTGACAACCTGAAGTTGACTAAAATCTAAAAAAATTAAAGAACTGTTAAAAAATTCTTTCATTAACATCTATCAGTCTGGAAATGGTAACAATCAACTGCTTTGAGAAATCAGCTGAACAGTTTAATGTATTTGTGTGTAATCTAATCTTCCAAGGTGGCTTAAATAGATTCATATTTATTTGTAAGAATGACCTAGTCAAAGTCAAGACCTAAATCCAATTAAGGATCTGTGACAAGACTTAACAACTGACGGTCACAGACACTCTTCACCCAATCCAACTGACCCAACCGAGCTTTAGCAATGTTTCAAAGCAGAATTGCTAAAAGCATAACCCAAGAGACTTTCAGGCCTGCTACCACAAAATATTTCCTACTTTTTGCTAATCTGCAAAGTAGAATCTCATTGAAGTCTGTGGTTGCAGTGTGTGAAAAATGTGTAAAAGTTCAAGGGGTTTGAATGCTTTTGCAAGGCACTGTACGTCCAGAACTACATGACAGATAAGGTCGCCTTTTCTAAAAGAAAGACAGCGAAGGATTCTTTGAGATGCTTTGAAAAAAGGCTCATAAAATGCATTTGATGCTTTTGACATTGAAGTGTTCGTGGCGTCTTACCCTGCATGAAAAGCATAAAAAGCCTCAATGTTTACTCTGGTGCCAAAGTTAAACTGCACTGTAATAAACCTGCGGAAACAGCTGTATGGAACCGTTACTTGTTAAATATATTTTTTTCCATATAAATAAGTGATAAACAGAAAAATAGTAAAAAAATAAAAATAAATAAAAATAGTCCGAACCATAACTGAGAGTGAGAGTCCCACAGGACACCTCGGTGAAGTTCAGCATTTGCATTACCCAACTAATCATACAGGAGGAGAAAACAGTTTTGGTTTTCAGATGTTTTTTTGTTTTTTTTGCTCTCCTTCTTACTCTTTTCACTGAAGCATGCCTTAATTCCATTTTCCAGGCTGCAGCTGTGAGAAGCGGTTTAGATTTTAGATTCTAAAGTGCTTTCTGCCTCTGACAAACTTCTCATCCTTGCAGGCAAACAGCAGAAATCAGAGGGTTACAAAATCGCTGTTTGTTGTTGCAGGCGAATGGAAGTCATGCATTCTGAAGAGGAAGCCCTCGGACCAGCTGCAGTCCTGAAAATGTTAGGTTCACTTCAGTGAGACTTTAAATGTCTGCAGTGCTTTGACCTTGTAATCTAATTATCACAATTCTTACCAAGCTATTTTTTTTTCCTGCTTCTCACACATAAAATCAAAGAAAAATTTAACGCTTCCTTTCATGTACCGCCCACCATCTAATAGGTGGCTCAACGGAGAACGAATTAGGGTTATTGACATCTGTGTTCAATATATGCCTGATGGGTGTATACAGTGTTGACAAAGAAAAGACTTAAAGGTAAGGCCAGCCAAAAACTCATGTGCTCAGGGCCCCCAAACTGCCAGGAGACAAGTAGCATTGTCCTGTTTACAACTGCAGATCTTTCAGATAATTTCAAAAATAAAACTAGTTAATCTTAATATTTCAAATGTCAACAGATTTTGGCTGAGGACCGTGACTGTTCTGCTACTACTCCCCACTTGTCTGCAATCTTCTCTGTGTCTGCTGAGGATTGGAGGAGCTATGAGACAACCTGTCTTCACCAGATGATCAGTAGTCAAGCATAAGTATGCCTACCTCTTGAGTAGTTTTCCATCCTTAAGCTTCTTCTCTCCTTGTTCTAGTTTATCCTCCATGCTATCTGTGCCAAATCTCTCTGTTGCCAGATCATCATCCCCTTCACGGCTGTCCACAGCAGCTTTTTTCATCCTCAGCTACCATTTACCTGCCCACTTTCCGACATACTCCTAAAGGTTTGAATTTGGATGACATAAATAAGTTGTTAGTTGAGTGGTGATGATTGATGTTCTCCTTAAACATGACACACTGCTGTTTCCTCTCAGCAGTGGTTCTTACACGAATGGCACCCCTGAATAAGCTCCAACGTCTGCGGTCCCAAACCAGCTAAAATCGTAGAAGCTGTGAGATTCTGAGCTGGGTCAAAATACAGTTTGGTTCTGCAAAAAAAGCATGAAACATATTCTACCTTTTCTCAACACAAACAGGTGCAAACTCTCCTTTCCATTAAGCATGCAGGCATTAATGGTGAATTGAACTGACTTTAAGTGTATGAATATGCATTGACTGGTGACCAGTACAGGGTGCAGCATGGTTTTGCACAAGTGCTTCTAGGATTTTCTCCGGCGCCACACAGGCCTGAACAGAATTATCAGGTTAAGAAACGGGTTCATTGATGGATGACTGCACTTTAACCGAGAGGTTCAGAAACCTAAGAAAAACAGACATACAGGAAAACAATAAGCAAATTGTGATGTTAAATGCCCAGGATCCTGATAACTCACTTCATTTCACAAGCATTCAATGGTTTATGCAAAATCAGAGGGATTTTCAAGCACAAGGGTTTAAGAATAAGCTTTATTACCTCCAAATCCTCCAGAGTTTTATCCTTATCAGTGCTCATTTGCTGATCTACTGAAGTCTAGCTAGGAAAAGCTCTCAGCCAGAGCAGTATCTGCGAGTGCAGTCTATGTTCATCCAACTCTGCCTCCGTCGACAAAAGGTCCAGGGCCTTTACGGTGCTTCGAGCTTGCTATCATTACAGGAGTACAAAAAGAGGATCATAGACATGTGTTCTTCAGCACAGCCTCCAGCATCGGCTCAGCCACCACAGGGACCGTCTCTCTTTGCTTCCCTCCACGCAGAAGGCCGCTGGAGTTTGATCTCCTCTCTCTTCCCTCCATTGGCCCCGAGGCGTCTGATTAAATGCTAATTAAAGCCGTTAGCGCTGCTATCACTGCTGCTAACTCCCCTCTCTCTGTCACAGAGATTAATGCCCCTCGTTCATCATCCTACCTCTCCCAGCCCGAGTACCTGCCCGCCTTGCAAAACCTGATCAAGTCATCAGCCCCCACCAAAAACCCCTTCTCCCTACGCCCCAACCCGTCGCGCGAAGATGGACGAGGGGTTTAAATTTTAATTTGAAAATTGCCCTCAATTACTTCTGTGCCGACCACTTGCCGGAGCTGCTCGTGCGCTTGAGTGGGAAGGGGTTACAGCAGCGGGTCAGTGGCCGTGATGAGCGATAAGAGGACATTAATAAGAAAGGCAGAGGTTCATTTAAAAGCAGAAAGGACAGTGGGAGCAGCTTTCTCATTATTTAACTCCCCCAGCTTTATTTAAAGGACTTTATTTAAGGATACCAAGTTAATGTGTCCTCCAGGACAGACGGTTAAAGCGCCTGACAGAGTGAGAAAGTTACGGCCATAACTTACACCCTGAGCACACACTGCGGTGCCATCTTTTTTTTTTTTTTTTTTTTTTACCTCTTCTGACATTCTCACCGTTTTCAGCCAGAGCACAACGAGCCTCAGAGGGACATAAAATCTCAGAACAAACTTACACACGTCATTTAATTTTATTCTTTCACAATTTCTGGCCCACAAATGTTTTACTGGTTCCAGTATTGGTAATTATTATAAGCTACTGGAATACACAGAGCTTTGTGTGACAAGTCAGCCAAAAGTCACTGGAACTGATCTCGTATTATGTGAGGTTTGGCCTGGAACATGCTGCTACTCTGAAGAGCCTCATCTAGTTTTTGTTTCGTGCATGTCAGCTTGTCTTATCTCCGCTCAACTTTCCTAAATGATAAAATATTGTCTCCTTTTATAGTCAAACTTGAGGCAAACAGAGTTTTGTTTGGATTGAAGAGCCGCAATTAGCTTGAATGAAGCTTTATTTCAGAAAGTGCTTTAAAGGTCAATTTTCAGGATTTTTCTAAAGTGAGGAGTGACAATACCACTTGGCGCAATAATAAACTGCCATTAAATTTCTCATCCAAGAGAAGTCTGTCTGAACAATTGCTGCAGTGGCCTCCTACCGCAATTCTTTCTGGCAAAGTAAGAACAGTCGTAACCATCATTATTAAAAAATAAAGGACTGAAAACATCAGCCCGTATGTAATTAATAAGGCTGAAACCAGATATTTAGATACACCAAGCAAAAAACACAAACACACTTTTTTAATGTCTGAAGTTAAACCAGACTAAACTTTTATTGTTTCAGGTTGTTTAGAATTACCAAAATTATTTCTATTTGCTAAATGGCTGAAAACTTAGAGTGAACTTTTTTTTTTAGGGACTGTTTTGTAACTTTGTTCAAATTCAGAAGTGTAAGTACACTTTTAGTATAGATGATTAGCCAATGACGTCAAAGAGATGTTACCAAAGACTATCCAAATTCAAAGGCTCTTCCAAATGCATCCTACAAATCCATTTCCTGAATATAAAAAAATGCATCTGGTGTATAATTTGTAGCCTACCATATCCCAAGATGAATCTCAGGCTGAACAAGAGAGTTTTGTTCTTGTTGTAATGATGGCTGCAGGAGGAGAGGAGTACAGTTTTAAAGACAAATTTATTAAAAACTGACAGTCCAAATACAAGAACTTAAAGTAGTTGTGTTGTTCTACTTTTGCATAGGCAAACACACTCTTTGTTTGTGAAACATGCTGAGTGAAACATGGAAATTGTCTGACATAAAATTTATTTAAAAAGCAGAAATGCTATGCTATATACAACATGATGTATTGTTTCTTCAATTCATTTTTTACAATGTCTTACCCATGTATCAGACTGCTCATGTTACCTGTTTCTGGAGTTTTTAGTCTGAAAATTGCAGAAGACTATTAGTTTCATCCTCCAGTACCAGGTTATGCTAAGTGAAGCCTTGTTTTCTACTTGTAAGACATCAACCTAACAGATATCCCTCGTCCCGAGCTTCACATTTTCCTCCACCTAGAAAGAAAACTGTTCCAATAATTTCAACATCCAAGGATTTCCAAAGACAATTAACAAATATGGAAAGATTTATGCACCTTGCCTACTCCCGACCCAAAAATATTTTTCATATCTTGCTGTTGTTGCCAACATCTTGCCGGATGGCTGTCCAAAGACCCTAAATCTATTTGCCTGTGTTTATATATTGTCACACTAAAAGCTGAAAAATGGAGGAAAAACGCACTTGACTCCTTTTTCCCTCTCCTGTAAAACGTTCCTTAGATACAAAACATAAGTGGAACTGATTGCAGAACATTCATTTTTTGTATTGTTGACTAAAACTTCACATTTAAAATGACCCGAGACTGCTTACTGCAGCATTAATCGCCATCAGGGTCAAGGTGGGAAGGCTCCACAGGAAGAGAAAGTCCTAACATTCCAGTGCTAGTTGATTAAAAGCCTAAATGGGAAGCAACATAATGTCCCCCGCTCACTCCATCATCTCCTCGCTCCTTCTTCTTCCTTTCTATCCGGCAGCAGCTGGCAGCATGTGTCCAGCGAAAAGGGAACAAAGAAGGAGGAAGAGAGACGGAGGGGGGAAAAAGAAGGATGGAGCGACAGGAAGAGGAGAGAATGAGAGCATATATCAAGGCCGCTTTCACTGACATTTGTGCTCTCGGTGCGGAGAGGCCCTATGAATATCAATATGAACCCATGGAGAGGAAACATAGTCCTTTTTTTCCCCCCCCTTCTCACTGAGCTATTCATGCACACAAGAAATCCATTCAAGTCAGCGTAATGGCCGGTCTGTGAGCCTGTGCACGGCTGTGTGAACAGTGCTGCTTTGCCTCAACAGTTTCCCTCTCATGACTGTGGCTTGTGTTAGTGAAAAACACTCTATGTCAAGTGCAACTGTGGTGAGCACTACAGTATGTAAATCAGATTGGATTAAATAGATGGCATGAGTCGCAGAACCTCGGCTACAGCTAGCAGCGCTCGCCGTGTATTTTCTGGTGCATTCACACACTCTTTCCTCACCTCTTCCTCTCCTCTTCCTCTGGTGCTCAGAGATATACAGTCAAAGGGATGCAAATCTACCCACATCCTTCCTCCCGCCCTCGCCCTCCCCCATCTGCAAGCAGATAGCCCCAGGCCAGTCCCAGGCCTTTCTATATGCAGAACCAGTGACAGGAGTTATGCACTGTTCTCCCCGGGTAACAAACTGCTCCTTCCATAACAAGCTGCAAGCCCGACTCTCTCTGGGCGGCACATATGAAGCCGCGTGTGATTGGTTTTGCACGGAAATAACAACACAGGAGTTGTGGGATTGCTGCCTCCACCCTTTCGCATTTAGATCTCTCCTTTCCCCGCTCACCTTCTGCAGCCGTAAAGGCGCGTGCATTTGTGCGATTGCAGACGTTCCAATCCGAGCTTATTACTTTAAGTTGTCTCCAGTCCTGCCACTAATCCCTGCCTTCTTCGGGGAGGGATAACAATAATACAACAAGATCCAAAGCTCCTAATGAAGTCCTGCAGGGTTCCTTGAATGTGGGAGAAAATGAGAGAATACCGAGAAGCGTGAAGACTGAGAGAGTATTGATTGAGCGGAGACCAAAGCTGGACCAAGATAGGAGGAAATGATGGGGGAACGAGAGTCCGAGAAGGGGGAACTGAAAAGTGAGTGCATAGACAGAAGCGGAGCGTGGTGGAAAATAAATTAGGGCGTGAATGTACGTGGAGGAGAAGCAAAGGCGAGATTGAGAGTGGATGTGAAAGTTGAGCGTGGACACAGTGTTTTCTCTTCAGTGACCCAGCATAGCAGCAGCTAAAAACACATCAGCCCTGACTCGAATGGGTTTCAGACCCAGACCGATTCCTCCTCCTGCATCTCCCCCGCCAGACCCACAGTTCGCCCCTGGGATTGAATTAGGCCTGGCCCATTATGCTGTTGCCATGGGGACCCTGACACCTCCACTGACGAAGCGAGAGCCACGCAAGACAGAGCCGCTGATCAGAAAGTGTGTGAAAGTGTGTGACAGTGTACGTGGGTTTGTGTCAGTTGCAATCACTCAGAGGAAGTGTGTGTCTGTAGATATCACTCAGTTAGGAATAGACTAGAATCAGTTGCTCCTTTTTTAGTCATGCGTCCGGATTTTTCACGCATTAATATGATATGCTGCAGCTTCATCAAAACCCACTTTATTCACATAATGTCATTCAAGACTGCTTTGTTTTAAAGCGCAACTAATTAGGTTTGACATTTTATGACATGCAACAGGAAAAATCAATGAAAATCCCTCTGAAACGTATTATTTTTCATAGAGATGTCACATTTTGAGTCCTCACATTATTATAGCGGTACGTTTAAATTCTAGACTGACAGCAGGCAGCTGACGCTACACAACGCCAAGCATTTGGTCACAAGAGTATAACTATGCATGGATTAAAAAGCACAAACTGAAGTTGTTTATTTCCACTTTCACCACGTGCTTGATCAGAATGAAGGATTGCCGCAAAGTCAGTGACATGATGCAGTTTATTCAGCTTCTGCTCTGAGTGCATTATGGCATGACTTGGATTAAACTGGACTGTATGAAGATAGATTTTGATGGACTGATAGGTGGGGTCAGGAGGAGGAGTTTTGTAGAAGAAGCACAGTAATTGTGCTGCAAAGTTTTTGGGGTTATTGTCTACAGTTTCTTGATTATCCCAGGTTGTTGTTGTTTTTTTGTTTTTTTTTGTCTCATTTTGGTGATGTCCTCCTGGTCTGATTTTCATGTTGTGATATTTTGTGACCTGTTTTATATTGTTGACTCTCTTCCTTTCATTCCTTAAGAGTTTCACTGAATCAAATTTTATTTATTAACCTTCATCAGCCTACTTCAGGAACTTGGGCCTGCAGTAACTGCGCATACCTCACACTACATATCTGACATATCTGTCCAAGAAACTGTGAAAGTGGTGAAAGTGGATCAATAGATGTGGAAAAATGCAAAATCTCTGAAAGGTTTCAAAAGATACCAATCTTTGATCATACAATGCGTTAAATTCAATGCTTATTTTAAATCTTTACTTTAATTTAAATGCCCCTAAATAAAATCAAGTTGTTTTCGTTTGTTGTTTTTTTTTTTTTTTTGAGAATGCAGCTGTTCCTGTGAATGAAGGCAACATTAAGCAATCCAAGCATGTTTAGTTGTAAAGAGGACATTTTGTAGTTAAACAGAGAATCTGTTATTAACTAATGTGCAGATCCCAGAGGAACTGTGTTCATAACATTTAGTATTTAGTGAAGATGCTGCACAACCAATTTACTTTTTTTCTTTTCTTTTTACAAAATCTACATGTATTCATTACACTACATCTGTCCCCAAAGACTGCATTTGCGGTACACATCCCTGTTATCCACATTTAATGTTGTCATGCCACTCACTCACACACACACACACACACAAACACACACACACACACACACACACACATATACACAGTTGGATGAATTCTGAAAGTGGAAACCTTGTCTGTCTTTCCTTATTGGAATCTTGTCACCAACGCAGTCCTAATGGATGGCCAGAGAAAGGATGCCACCCACAGCACCATCTGGCTAATGCCCCGTCCTCTGCTTATGAATTACGCTAAATTGTGCCCAAGAGAGAAAAGCCACATGTTCATTATGAAAGCTGCAGGGGTATTAGAGATCCCTAGAGTCGTGCCAAACGAGCTGCATGTCACAGGACGCCGTGACACACAACATGGCGCCATGATGGGGAGGAAGTGAAAAAAATCCCAGCCTCCACTGGTTTAATAGGATGCATTCATCAGAAGACCTTGACTGAGCTCTGACAGGGTTGGTTTTCCATTGTTTCGATGATGATCAACTGCTTTGTCAGGGCTGAATATTTATCGTGGCCATTTGGAAAGTCATGTGGTTTCACACTCCACACGGGCTCTTGTGAGTTGAAATCAAATCGAGTATACTTTAAATCCTTGAACCGAGTTTATGCTGCGTTTTATTTCAGTTGGAAGACCTTCCTGGACTTTGGATTATGCCGCACTCACATTAACCTTCTTACTCCTGCAAATCCTATTTGCTAATGGTAGGGTTTGTACCCTGAATTTGGTATCCTGATGCAAAAAAAATCAGCGGTTTTTGACCTCAGTGCACAATAAGGCTTGCCTGGGGAATTAAGTATGGGTCATTTTTGTTATGAAATGATGAAGAGCAGAACCCAAATCCAGGGAGCTGGCAGATGAAAATAAATAAATAAAAAAATATATATATATATATATATATATATAT
>NW_015113401.1:153026-159676 GCF_001443285.1 Poecilia latipinna
GCTTATTTTTTAAAATTGTGTACTCAGGCTACAGGGAACACAGGTTGTAATCTAAAAGGCTTTGTTGTTGATGCAAACACATTTTGTGCCCTGAAAAAAAAAACAGTGTCATTACTCAGGCCACAAGCAGGCTCTAAACTGTAACACGATAGCCATTTCGAAGCACGATGCTTACAACATAAGCCGGTGTAGGCAAACCACCATTAGGTGTCTTTTTCTGTGCCCAGGCCATCGTGACACCAGCCCAACAGCATCTGTCAGTCCCTGCAAAAACTCCCCTGGCACCATAAAAAACCGAGCTTCCTCAGCGAGAGAACCGAGACTGGAGAACCCAGTGGGGACCCATACGACGGCAGGGAGAGAAATAAAATAATCTGCTGCCTTTTTCCCCTTCCACTCTTTTCATTCCACCACAATGTGCGCCATGCATCGCCGTGAAGGCAGATGGGGGAGGTGGAGGTGGAAATAAAACATGCATGAGTTGCCTGCAGCCCAGGAAAATAATTACTGTCATTTAGCAGACATGTAGAGGAGAACAGTGCGGCCCAGTGTGCCCACAGCATATCACCACGCCGCCTGCATACCGATGAACTGGAAGGAAAAGCTAAGAGGTGGGATGCCCTGAGTAGGAGTGTGAGTGTTTCCCTGCTCGATGGTAATGGACGCCATTGTTTATTTATGTGGTTGTTTTCTTATGTCAATCACATATGATAGAATCCTGCTGCAATCACTGGAAATTTGACAGACTTTTCTTTTGATCTGTTGCGCTGACACATTACGGTGAACTGCTCTGGCTCCGGAGGCCTCACAGGACATGAGGGGGTACTGTATATTTTTCAGAAGATCAGAAAGAGAGAGATATTTGACCTTTGTGTCTTTGCCAAGGCTAAATCATCTGCTCTTTATCTGTTTTCCTCTGTCACTCATCTCTTCTCTGCCCCCTTCCTTCACATCTGTCCATCTTCCTCCTCCTCTTCTTTCCTCCGCCATCACTTCCCTCTTTTTTTTTTCTTTTTTTTTTTTTTGCCTGCAGACAGAGCACACCAAAAAATTTATAGGGGGTGGAGGAGAGCCAGCGGAGGTCAAACGCGTGAACGGCTTCCCGTCTGCCTCTCCTATCATTCTTTATGGCCGATGTAGTGGCGGAGCCTTCATTACCCTGAATTATACGTTGTGATTATTACCTCTCCCCCTGGTCTATGCAGACCGACCCTGGCCTTATCGTCTTATCATCTTACCCAGGAGGAACATAACGCACCCAGCTATGGATATAACACAACATCTGCCTTCAACATGACTCCGCTGTGTTTCTTTGAACTTTACAGGCTTACATCCACAGCATGTGATGTATGGGGGTGCATGACTGGCATGGGTTTATTTACAGAAAGCTATATTGGGCTGCAGAGGCAAATTTCTGATGCGGGTGTGGGACTCACTGCTGTGTATAATCTGTGGGTTAAACAGATCCCCACATGACTGGAAATCTGAAGTTTTGCTCCCTGGTGCTAAAGTGTAAAACCATCCAAAGTTGTTCCACAGCTCTCTATGATCTTCACTGTACCTCAGAGGAAATTGGATCCAGTTCCTACCTCAGAGTGGCTTGTTAAAGTACTCGCACCCATCATCTGCTGTTTTTTTTTATTTTATTTTATTTTATCACATTTTAATGCCACAGCCACAGATGTCAACGTATTTTCTTAGGATTTCTTGGTTTACATTTGTCTGTAAGCCAAGACAAATGTGTTGTATAGCGGTGAAATGATGATGGTTTGTGAAATGTCTGAAAAGTGTACATTTGTATTCAGGGCCCCTGAGTCAATAGTCTTTAGAAATAATTTCTGTTGCTATTTCTGCTTCACTTATTTTAGTGTTGTGTCTCAAACATCACATCACGTTTTTTTGTTTGTTTTTGTTTTGTTTTTTGTATCTCTGGCTGTATGTTTCCAGTTGTTGTTCTTTTCCAGGCTCCAGGTTTTCATCTGTGACTGTACTGTATTTACCTCCATCCATCTACCCATCTACCCATCATCTCTCTGGTACAATAAAGAGCTTTTTCTGAGGAATGATGCTGCCACCACCAGGCATCACCATGTAGATGTTGTGTTTTGCGTTGTGTGCCACAAGGGTGGACCAAAACTTTAGTTTTCATTTTATTTGGCCACCTGGTCACACATTTCACATGTTTCAGTTATCGCAGATATTACTTTTTATAGCTCTCTTTCAAACACTTCTTTCTTCTTTTCCATAAAGGAAAGTTTGTTTTTTTTTAAAGTAAAAACTATTAGCTGTTAGACCTGTTACAGTTTTGACTGTTCTACTGTGTTTGTCAAGATCCTGGTTTGAGTGTGTGCTTTGTGTGTTTGTGAGACTTTCTCTTAACCGATGATCTTTGCTGGAGAGCGTGGCCTGCCTGCTGCAGACTCCATGCCTGCCTGCAACGACCTCATTGCCTGCAGAGGATTTGAGGGGCTGCCAGATGAAGTCTTTTCCAAATCAAAACCCTCGCACCCTCCAACAGGGGAGATCTGAACAAGCATTCAGATCTTCCCTGAATGCTCGCTCACTCTTTGGTCATCTGCTCCAACTTCATATTCCTTAATGCCCACCTGCCTGCCTACGTCCAACATAGTAGTATGCTCAAAGCCATCGAGGTGTCACAGCCAGGATCTCCACTCACCCCTTAACATCAGTTCACTTCTTCGAAACAACACTGAATCTCTGATCCAAGCCTCCTTTCACTTTTATCTCTGTAAATAAACTTTTGTTTGTTTGTTATTTTTCCCGTCCTGGTTTCTTCTCACCATTCTGCATGCGTGTCAGGATGTTATACAGAAACATGCAGTGCTTCCCTGTCTTCGTGATGCTGTTTGTTCGCTGATGTTGTCTAACAAACCCCCTGGGACCTTCACAGAACAGCTGGATTTATACAGAGATTAAATGACGCACAGGTGAACTAAGTAGGTATTTACTAATTTGGCGACTTTAATTTATGGGGAAGGAGGCTGAATGCAATGCATGTTGATTTTTTAATTCAAAAACACATTAATCACATATTTGTTTCTTCGACTTCACACTCAGAAAAAGCATTGAGGAACAAACGCATTGCAGTTTGCTGCAAAGACGCACAATGTGAAAAAGGTTTAAGTGGTCTGGGTAGTTTTTAAAGGCACTGTATAATCTTTGTTTTGTAAGATATTTTCCACTGGGACCCACAGCGACTCCCATATGCCCGTTTTGCAGCTCTTTTGATTCTCATCTGGTTTTGATGTTTATGAGAGAAATACAGCGATGATCCAACTCCAAAGAAATCTGGCTGAAATGCTAAAAATCTTGTTCCTATTTGTGAAGAATTTTAGAAACTGTGCAACTGTGATGTAAACCGTGCAAAATCACAAGGTCTGGACTCGTGTTGTTGTTGCTCCTTCCCTCATATTTGTTTCCACTACCGAGGAGCCTGTGTGAAGTCTGATAATGCGGGAAATCAGCAGGGTGCTCAGTGAGCAGCAAGCGCCGTCGGTCCTGATATAGTGTACTTTTCACAACTCATCTTTTGAGTGGGCACCCTGAGAGAATCGGTGTTGTATCATGGAGCTCATATCAATGCAGAGACAGAGAGAGGGGCGGGGGGTAGCTGTCAAAGACTAGATGACACGGACAATGCAGTAGACTTCAATATCAAGGCGAGGCACCAGGAATACATCTCTAGGTGAAGATTTGTCTTACACATGTGTCAGTGTAATATAAGACAAACAGGATCAAAAACTCTGCGTCTCGAGAGGTTTGAAAACACACCTGGTGCAACTTTGTGTGTGCTTGTATTTGCTTTTCCACATGGAAAAGTGTCATCCAGCTGGATGACGCTGGATATATATATATATAGTACATATGTTGTGTTTCCTAACCTTTTACACCTTATTATCTCACTAAATGAATGTTGAAGAAGCATTTTAGGACCATGCAACTCAATGAGGACCAAAAATGTTCATGGATTAAACGATTAACAAAAATCTGAATGAAAATATGATCAACTGCACGGTTATTTGAATAGACAACTGTTCTTAATGACAACATCCATCCACAACTTAAAGGGTGAGAGGGTCAATGAAAGTCTTTATAATACAACATTTACCAAAAACTTGTGTGAGGATGGCATTCGTGGCTTTCAGTTTGGCCTTTAACGCCTCAACCTCAACAAGCTGGTGGATCAGAGACTTTAACAAACAGGCACCAGTACGTCCACGTAGATTTCCCCACCTCTTCCAACCTCACACTCAGCACAGGAAACCTCCAAGTGCTCAATCGTGGCCTCTGCTCTCTGTTTACCCATGACTGCAGGGCGATCGCAACAGCAGCATCACAGGCCTCATCAATTATCACAAAGTTGGGGCCTGCAGAGAGGAGGTGGCTGGCAGTTTGGCGCAGGAAGGACAACCTGATCCTGATTACTAGAGATGATCTTCAGGGACTTCAAGAAAGTGAGGACAGATCATCCAGGATTGAGCATAAACAGCCAGTAAGTGGAAAGAGTCAGCAGCTTTAATGTTGGGGTCCACATCTTGAATGAGCCTTAACACTTTATACCTGATAAAAAAAAAAAAAAAAAGTTCAAGCTTACAACAAAGCTGCCTGTTTTGTTAGCAAAGAAGCTCCTGACTAGATTCCACCGATGCACAACAGAGACTGACTTCCTGTTGCATAGTGTGGTACTCTGACTGCGCTGTGGTGGCGAAGAAGAGCCTGCAGTGAGTGACTAAAATGGCCCAGTGGATCATCAGATCCCCACAGCCTGGCACTGAGAACATCTACTCAGCACGCCTGCACAAGCATGCAAATAGCATCCTAAAGGACCCCACACACCCAGGATGCTCCCACTCCTCCGCCCTCCCATCCGGCAGAACGAGGGCTCACAGGGCACACACAACCCGGCTCAGAAATAGCCTTTGGATGGTGGATACTCTGTTAAAACAATCACTTCGAAAGTGGATGAGTGAGAGACAGAGGGCAGCCCTGCTGTAACCCTCAATTATGTGCATCCTGCTTATGTGCCTTTAATGTCGTTTTTAATCTTTTATGTTGTTTAATATTTTTAAAACTTTTGTTTTAAAAATAACAGCTTTGCTGTACTTTGCTGTTTCTCAGCTGTTGGACTGACCGTTGTCAACGTAATTTCATTGTATTATCATAAAATGACAATAAATCTGCTTATCTGCGTATCTTATCTGCCCATTTGCAAACTGCAATTGGCAGTCGCAAACTGTAGTTTATGCCACTAGATGTCAGTCCAAAGCTCTGCACTGCGTGGATCGTCATCCTAAACTGCCCATTTGTAATCGGCAAAATTATTGCCGACATCATTTCTAACAATGGAAAATAATAAGTGGAGCACACGCTTTTATATATTTATAACCAGGCTTTTATAATTTGTAGAACCATGTTTATAGAGACACTTTTATTGAAAAGCCAACTTTCACACACAAATCAGCTCTTATTTATATTATTAAACTTGGCTAAATATGGCAAGCATCTGAAAGGAAGTAACCCAAGTCTTTCTTATGATTAAAAATAAATTTGTTCAATGGAGCAACAAATAATTTAAAAACCATATGCATGTTTTTTTAATAAATGTGCAAAATCCTTNTTAAATTTTGGACCTATGATTAATAGCTTCCTTTTCCTACAAACAAAAAAATATATATTAGACTACTTTATCTGCTTGATTTTAATGCTTAATATATTCTTGGTTCACAAATACTTTTGACTTGACAATTTTGTCCCAGTGTCCAAAAAGTTTGGACTCTTCCTTTAATAATGTATACCACACATTCTTTCAGCCTGTTTTCATATATGAGAGTAGAATAGCAGATCACTTATAATAATCTCTTCTCCACAAGTATGTTTCTTTTGTTCATCAAAGTTGTGTGAGGTACGTCTTCTGTAACTTCCTTTTTACAGGGCCTTTATCATCATGTTTACTCGTAATAAAGATGAAACTGAGCTCAATATGGTGCTTTGCTGCACTCACAAGGCAATCACCTCCATCAGTGCAGTACAATTACCCACCGTGTTGTACTGTATCATGGCCAAAGTGTAAGTACAGACTCAGCAGGGTTCATAGCCCTTATTTAGGATGGCCCACACACACACATGCGCACGCAGTCATCTCCCCCCCCCCAGTGTGGTGCTATATCAGGCAGTCAGGCAGGGAGTCAGGGAGCAGTAACAGGGCTATTAGGACTCCCAGGGACCCTATCGATCTCCTCATTGATCCCCTCCTGCCTTGGCCGATCCAGACAAGCATGTGGGCTCGCACGGCTACCATCTGAAAGAGCCATGAAGCACTACAGACAAGAGCACACGGAGCAGCAGAAGAAATATTAAGTGAGGCTTGAAAGTTACCTGTAGTGCCTTGCAAAGTATTCACGCCTCCTGAACTTTTCAACATTTTGCTAAGTTGCCATTGAAAACATCAGTTGGACTCCACTGAGATTTTATGTGAGCAATCCATATAAACCAATCCATAATTATGAAGTGGAAGGAGAATGATAAATGGTTTTCAATGTTTTTTTTTTTTTTTGTTTACAAATAAAATACATATTCAACCCCGTCTATTGTGATACTCCTAAATAAATATCCACTGCAACCAACAGCCT
>NW_015113401.1:163182-196825 GCF_001443285.1 Poecilia latipinna
TTTTTTTTTTACAAATAAAATACATATTCAACCCCGTCTATTGTGATACTCCTAAATAAATATCCACTGCAACCAACAGCCTTGAGAAGTTGCAATATAAATCCAGCAGTTCTGCGAAGGACTCAGAGGTTTGTTAGAGCTGCTGAGATTCACAGCACAGGTGGGAGAATCTGTTGAGAGAGCTGCACAAAACCTGGCATTTATACGCAGAATAGTGAGAAAAAAAAACACACATCATAAGAAGTTCTGTTTGAAATTAGCCACAGGCCACGTAGAGAACAAATAAAACATGTGGAAGAAGTTGAGTCAAAGCCGAATAAAATTTCCTTACATGCACAAAACATTACATGTAGTGGGATAAAGTGAGAAAATGAACAAATCATCTTCACAATAAAACATGGCTGTGGCAGCATCATGTTGAGGTTGTATTTTATTCCACCGAATAGGGAAGATGTTACGTGTCAATGGGAAGATGAATGGAGCAAAATACAGAGCTGTTCAGAGGCAGCTCAAAACATCAACCAGGACAAAAAAAACCCTGGACATAATGCCACGCTACAATGAAATGGTCGAAGTAAAACCATGCACTATTCAAGTGTTAGAATGGTTCAGTCAAAGTACAGCCCGAGAGCCATTTGAGGATTTGTTTCATGTTTGAAAATATATGTTCACATTATGCTCTCCACCCAGTTTGACTGAGATTCAGCAAAGACGAATAAGCAAAAGTGAGACCTGGAGAGACCTCCCAATGTGATTACAGCAAATGATTCAGGGTGGATTTGTTTAAAAAAAAAAAGGTTTGAAAACCAAGTATCAGTTCCCTTCCACTTTACAGTTATTAGCTAATTTGGAGATATGGTGAAGTTTGTAAACATAGTGTAACAAGTCTAAGTAAAACCAGAAAGTTTTAAACCCTCATTTCCTCCTTTGTTGTCTCCCAATCTCCTCCCTTCCTCCCTTTAAGAAAATGTTCTAAAATATTTCTTCCTCTATCACACATGGCTCTGATTTTATAAAGCTGCTATCTGAAATCATCTCCAGATCCATAAAGTGACACTGCTGATTGAGACTGGGGTGAAAGGTTTCACCATTATAAAGATGTTCTCTTAAAGCTAAGAAGATTTATAATCTGTGACAAAATGGGCAGAAAAAAAACAAAAACTTGGCCACAGTTTGCAGAGCGAAGGAGCATCATGGTGGTTATTGAAACCAGGCAGGCTGGAAACTTCACTATTCCTCAGGCTGGCTCACTGAAGGCATCAGGTATACTTTAGCACCTCAAAATGAGCTCATCAAGCTGGTTGCTGTGGGGGAAACTGTGTGTTTCAGACGGTTGCTTCAAATCATCCTAAACCACATGATTACCAAGCAAGCAGCACAGCAAACTTTCCCTCTTGCATTGACAGCAGTGGTCGGGGGGCAGGGAGTGAAAAAAAGATAATGCAACACTGCCACAAGTGGAGCATCACTGCAACTACATCTGTACCTCTCCACCGGTCTTGCACACACTGTGATTTATGTGCATAAATACAACACCATCGGCTAAACAATCAAATTGCTGATATGTATTGAGTTAGTGACCATATAACAAGTGAAGTTGTGTTCTGCTGAGCGTGCAGTCTGACCCTGATTGATGACGGGGGTTGGCAGGTCCTCATCAGGGTCCATCTGATTAATATCCGGCCCTTCACTCCTTTCCTCACTACTAATGGCTTCATCCTGTCTATTATTATCATTCAATAATGAGATCTAAAAGAAGGTATATGTGTGTGTGTGTGTGTGTGTGTGTGTGTGTGCGTGTGTGTGTGTGTGTGTGTGTGTGTGCATGTGTGTGTGTGTGTGTGCGTGTGCAGTTGTGTGTTGCACATTGAATTTATAAACAGTGTACATGCATCCTCTTTTGTATTAGAACATGTGAATAAATTAGATTATTTCACAGCTATGTGCAAAATTGATGTTTTAAATATTTATTAAAAAGTTTTCTGGGTACTCCGGTTTCTTCCCACAGTCCACAAACAGACAGTTTTTTTCTCGTGTGTCTTTGTGATGTCCTGTGAGGGAACAGGTTGCCGTAATTGATTGATGTATTAATTTTGTTAGATTTTGTAATTGTCTTAATTCAGTTAAAAACAAAAAAGTTAAATGAATTGTGTATGTGCAATGATTAAAAACCCTACTTATAATTGTGCTCAGATGCTAAACAAACAAAAAAGAAAAATGGTCAGGAATTGACAAAAAAAAAACAGTACTTAGACAAAATGCTTCTTCAGTGCAGTCAATTAAAATATACATTCAGACGAGCCTTATTTGTCAGATTAAAGTAAATTTTAAAATATTATCCTTTAAGCAGGTATAAAATGTAGTTTATAAAGCCCACTTTTCTGTATTACATTTTTTTCTTTATTGTTCTGATGCAGTTTTCCAATCTTAAATGTTTTGTTTTCAGTAGCTGGAGGAGACAATTCTTATAATAATAAGGAGCTATTGAAATACATACATTTTTCAATAATACTTTCATTTTTTTTTCAAATATGACTGCATGTGCATTGTATGCCCATGGTTTTATTTATTTAAGGATAGTTTTGGCTCTGGTGTCCTTTATTAGAGCCCGTTCAAGGTTTGTGCCCTCCACCCCCTGCGCCACCGTCGCACTCTTTCCATGATTTTATAACTTAATGTGCTTTATATCTCACCAATTCAAAGTGGCCATCAAAGCCTTCAAAACAAAAGCTCCAACTCAGAGCTTTTCCAAATAAATAAAATAAATTCACTATGAGATAGGATTTTCTCAACCTGCAGTAAAACCGTTGTAATGATTCAGGCACCGACATCCCTCTAAAGACCAACGCATTCCCAGGAGAAATCAGATGAAACTTCCCTCTGAATATGTGCCTAATCTGTGGCATGCACAGGCAGAAAACTGCAGCATCATTCAAGGCTTCAGTTTATGTTCTCAGGGCAACCGACCAGACCAGACACTGTGTGATAGCTGTGCTAGAGATAAAAGAAGTTGTCATCATCTTCAAAGCCCTGTAAAGTTCCTGGGCTGTTAAACACAGCTCAGTATCGCATCTGTCATGATTTTATATGCTGCACCAGGCTGCAGAATGAGTGCATCAGCAAGTGATGTATGGCTTGCTTAGCAATAATTAATGCCTTGATTCAGACTTAATGTTTGGCAGCTTCTGCATAATCTGGTACTGGGTAGAGTGTCTTGTCAAAAGTATTCAAACTCCTTGAACTTTTCCAATGTTTTCATGTTATGACAACCAATAGTGGATTCGTAAGAGGTTTCTTTTTACCACTGTTTTCTTGTTTGTTGTTTTACCTTTCTTTTGAGTCATGTAAAGCACCTGGAATTGCCTTGTTGCTCAAACTTGATATACAAATAAAATTGCCTTGACTCCATGTGACACACCGTCACTAGATGGTGACGGTGTGTCACATGGAGTACACTCTGCTCCGTATCTTTTTGCAATGGCTCCAGGCAGCAACTTTGGACAACTAGAAACACATTTTTTCCTCTGGTTTCCTTTGAAAAACAGTTCAGACTCAGATTGGAAAGACAGCAATGTTGAACTCTTTCCAGATGTACTCATTTGAATTGTGACTGTGGCATAGGAACACATAAATGGGTTTTGATCTATATCTGTCCACTGCGGCTCTGGCTGGATGTTGTCCCACAGGAAGGTACGTCTCCACCTCCATCTCAAGTCTTATCTTGTCTCGAACAAGTTTTCTTCGACAATCTGTCAGTTTACGTAGGGAGCCCAACACATGGCTCCCTGAGCTCTCTGAGCGTGGATACAGTTTTTTAATTCAATAGCACTTTAAACTTCTTCTACTTCATTCCTGACTTGTTTGCTCTGTGGTTTTCAAGGTGCAATAACGTTCTCCAACAAACCTCTCAGACCTACGAAGAAGAGTTGGATTTATACCTAGATAAGAACACACACACTCACACACTCACACACACACACACACACACACATACACACACACATGCATAATTGGTTGCAATGTATATTTATTCAGAAACATCAAAGTAGAGGAGGATGAACATAAATGCCATATTTTAATTTGTAAAAAAAAAAATACTATTTTCTTGCACTTTACTATTTATGCATTCCTTTGTGTGCATCTCTGACATCAATCACAACAGAGTACAAGTCATGCTCATTATTGCATCAATGTGTGCAATATCACAATCACAAATGATTGCTTGGATGCAATATTTGGTAGGTTCATGTATTTCAAGTGCCCTGCGCACTATTCCTCCATATCGGTGATATATTTGTCCTGTTGTGTGGATTTTTCATTGTCATCTACATCATTGTCACAATGTTCAGCAATGCTATGGTAATTACATGTGGTAATTACATGTTTTCCTCATATTATGCAGCCCAAATTAGAGGGTTTGGACTTGTGTCAAATGGCTTCCATTTTCAGATGATTAACTGAGGATTGCTCAATATGATGCTCAAGGCTTAGAAATTGTTTTATAACCTAACTCCACTTTAAACGTCTCCAGAATCTGATTTCTGAAACGTCTTCAGTCTTCCGCAGTCTTCGTGAAGCCGTTCAACCCCCGTTGTTTTCTAACAAACCTGTGAGACCTTCACAGAACGGCTGGATTGATGCGCAGATGAAATAACACTTGCCACACACTTTTCAGATTGTCTGACTGGTTGTCTGATTTTCCTCCCATTTCACAACAATGCCCTGCTTTTCCTTAATCCAATTTATGAAACATATTATGTTTGTTGTTGCTATGCGAGAAAATTCAAAGGTTTGAGAATGTCACAGTTCTGAAACACTGGGGTGTGTTGAATAGAATGACAATGCACTTATGGAAAATCAAGATATTTCTCAAGCTGGACTGCACTCTGATATGATTGATAAAGTTTATTGAGCAATCAACCTCGATGAGTATTGAGGAGGGTGGTGACCTTTCATTCATGAATACGGAGCTACTTATAAGGGCTTGAAATGATCCCATGATGATATTGTGCAACATATCAAAAGCAAAGTGCTCTACTGAAAGCAAAATGACAAGGAATGAAAGAAGGATCCGTATCAAATATGTAATGCTTTGCAAAAATGTTGCCCACAAAAAAAGTCATAAATAACAAACCCCATAAGCGCTGTATGGTGTATTCATATTTCTGCAGAGACTCATGACAGCAACAGAAAACCTGTTAAACTGATTCATTTCTCCGGCTCATATCCAGTTTAACTGTTTAGTACTGACATTTTTTTTTTTTTTTTTTGCATGACAAGAAAGTTAGAAGAATTTCAAATGGAACATGTAACAAGCATCGAGACCAAAGCATCCCGAGGACTTCATTGAACATGTTGGGTTTGAGTAACTTTATTTAAGGATGCAATTATGAATACGCAGAGTGCAATAAAAAAAAATAACAATAAATAAATAAATAAGAAAATACATTCACAAAAAGGTTAAAGATCTTAAGCACTTGCAATCCAACCTCAAATTGATGCTGACAGAAGTGAAGCTGAAAAATTGGGTTATCTTTGGTTAATGGAAACATGTTTATGGAAACATTACCCAGGACCTGTGCAAAGTTTTGTGTTAAAGTTCTTTGAGAAAAAAAATGTTGTGCAATGCTGTGAGAGTTTACAAGCACAGAATGTTTCAACCTGACAGCTTTGTGGTAGCTGTGGAGCAGAGGGGACAGGGGAAAAATATCTGTTTGCTCTGTTTATTGAACTGGGACCATGTACCATGAACTTATAAACTAGATTGAAAATTGTATATCTGTTTCTTTATTTGTATTGTAATATTTAGCTTACCTGTTGTCTAACAGTACGTTTCAGGTGTTATAAAACCAGTAGGATATTAGCAACTGAGAGCTTAAGATGGAATAATGTAATAAGAAAAGATACGTCTTTATCCTTTTTAACAAAACTGGCAAAAATGAAGATTCATAACGTCTACCAAGTCGGAAAAAAAACTTGACACCTTCATTGACTCTTGCTCCCCACTACCTCGCATGCCCACTGAGCCACAGTCACACTTGTTAGCCTTTTAATATCAGTAAATGATAACCTGAGTAAATGAAAAGCAGTGTTCAAATAATAAAAAAAAATACAATACCAAGGAATAATACTGAAGGATAAGAATGATGCAAAACGACTACCGAGACTCAAAGTCATTAGAATCAGGGCCTTTAAGTGCTTCACATATATAAAAGAAATTGCAGAAAAGTCTTCATACCACATCATCAACCAACTTTAGCCTTTAGCACTAGCATTATTGTTTTATTTTTTTTTTCCCCCTAGTGTTTTTGCCAAACCACGGGCAAGATCTCTCTCATACTTGTGACCTCCCTGCGTTAATATACAACCTAGCCGGGAGGATCTTTGCAGCCACTTTCTTTTACAACCGAGGAGGCATAGCTGCTCACTGAGACATGTGTCTAAGAGGTGCCGAGACATTTTTGAGCACATTCACTTATCTGAGATGTGAATGCACCGTTGTCATTTAGAGGACACCTCCACCTTGTACCGAAGAAGCAACGTACAGAACAATTCAGCAGTCATGGACATAAAGAAACAGCTGTTGTCCTTTGCCCGCATGTTCTTACCTTCTGTGGGATTTGTGTTCACGTGCATCGGAGCCTACCTGGTGTCCCAGCAGAACAAGCCAGGGTTCGATCACAGGATGGTCCCTGTTTACATCATGATCGTCTTCGGCTTCCTGGCCATGCTCATCGGGGTGTTCTGGAGCCTCTGCCACCTCATGAGGAGCAAGATGTACCACAGAAGAAGACACGACAGTGACATCCAGATCTTCACAGTTGAAAGGTGAAACAGCCAGTAAATGCTTGCACTGATTTTTTATTTTTTTTTCTTCATGTGATCACACTTGCATGTAAAAGAAAATAGCTAAAACTGTTAGTGTTTTTGATAAACCCATTCTTTCTGAACGCGGATCTTCTCTTCAGCAGGCCGAACTCCTTTCCTCCTCCGTACGAAGAGACCCAGTGTCCCTTCCACGTCAGCCCGGGCAGCATGCATGAGGAGGTTGTATCAGTCGATGGAGTTCCCGTGGTTTTGGATGTTGCACCTCCACTCTACACCCAGGACAGTTCAGAGAGTCCAGACTGCAGGTGGAGCTGGGAGCCACCACCTCGATACAGTCAGGTGGTCCATACTGAACACAATTAGAAGGATGCATGTGAAGAGATGCTGCTTCCAACACCAACGGAGAAATGGGTTTTTAATCTACTCCCTAAGAGCGAGGACCACCAACTAGGAGAAGGTTCCCTAAAAAACGATGGACATCACTAAATTTGTGACTTTGCTTTACTGCAAAATGACATCAGCTGCTGTGTCAACACCCAATCTGCACTGTCTCAGTGGACACGGTTTTCTGGGACTTTACTGGGTGAAAACTTGTTGCGTTGGAACTGAAATGTGTGTTTAAGTTACTTGAATGATTTTGCTTCTGGATCAAAAAGCTGTTTTAGCTTTTTAGCACTCCGTCTTGGTTGTGTAACAAGCAAGTCGGAGAACTGAATAACACCTCTGTTATATGTTTTACAGAGTTATATACTTTGTTTTACAGAGTATAAGATCATAACATTTCTGAAAGACGTTGCACCCTGTCGTATTGCTTGTGTAATAATGTATGTAATGTAAAGGCTCAATATTGTCAACATTTCTATATTTATTCTCAGATTTTTATGTTGCAACACATTAAAAACAGTTAAATTGTCTTCAATAACTGTAAAGTTTTATGTTAAACCCAAAGTTACTTTAATTAAAACAAATCAGTTAACTTATTTAGGCCACAACTAAATTAATTTACACCAAACTAACCTGTAAGTAAGTAGAACAAACAGTACAACCCAAAACAAAATGCAATACTTAACACATATTCACCTTTTACTCTCTTCCATTTGATTGCACTTAGTGTTATTGAAAAAAATATAAATTTTAGAGTTTGGCTGCATTAAAACTAGGGAACAAAGCAAAAACATAAATAAATAAACAAAATACTGATACTGAAATGCATGAATGAGATCAAATTTAATTTATCGTTTTTTAAAAAGCCAAATCATGGAGGATGTTTTATTTTGATTCTCAATCAATTTCACATAAATGGGAACAATACAGATAACTGTTTTCAACTTGTTGCTTTTAGAAACCTTACAGTGCCTGATCGGGTGAACCAAAAGCTCCAGGGAAAACATCAGACACTTGGTCTTCTCACAGTTTAGCTGAAGGGAAAACTGGGCAGCTAAAGAAGATCATTTTGTTTATGAATAGTCCCACAAAATGACTGTGGCTACTTCATTAAGTCAAAGGTTGCAACCACAACATTATAAAAGCAAAGAAAAGATTAACTAGTACGTCAACAGAACACCACAGCTCAGCAGTGTTTGTAAAGATACTTCAGGAAGTGTCTCCTGAATTTTAAGTATTTCCTTAAATCTCCTTCAAATATCCCACCATATCTGTGCGTATGTCTGTCACGAGCCCCAGACGGGTCGTTTATGTTCAAAACGCCCCGATGGTTCACTTCGGCACAATAAGCATTCAGTTGAAACAGTAACCAGAACTTTATAGCCGCCATGTTTTTATGAACTTGACGAATGTGATTAAAAAGACTTGTTTTTGTTAATTACATGATTATATTAAAATATCATTTTATAATGCCCCTTATCATTTGCACTCTAGGATTCATTTTTTTATAATCAAGGATTTGACTATGAGCAGCACATTCAGCAACACCAGCAGTGACGCCTGGCACCATAAAGATGGAGCAACAACCTGTACGGACCGACGGCTAACGTCTGCATGGCTGAGTGAAAGCATCCTATTGAATATCTACTGGCTTTATCCTCAAATCAGAATGATGGCAATCAACATGTTTATGATGTCCTGCTGTCAGCGTGTCATCGGAGCGGTGTAAAGATCAAACCTCATAAGCTCTTATCGCAGCTCAACGGCTTCAGTTTGTTTCCTCTTCAGCTGGAAAACAAGAGCTGTTCAATCACAGCAAGTAAGTCCAGCGATGAGGACACTCCTTAGTGAAAATCCCCAACATGCCAAAGGGCAACAAGAAACTTTGAATATGTTTTTATTTCCTCTCAGTCCGAATGCGCACAAATGTTGATTTATGAGGAAGCTGTAACTTTTCTTTCTCGTTTTGGTAAATGAATTACTTGCAATGTGTAATAATAACAAATATGTGCACTGCAAATTAAATGTTCAATATTAGTAAAGTGAAAAAGAAAAAATAATAAGCTGACACTAAGCAATATAAAAAAAAAAAATCAAGAAACGTTGATATTCTGTTGTCAGGTTTGTGTTTATTGCTTTTATAGCTTCCACTGTGTAACTACTGCATTATTTCAATTTGCTTCATGTTTATCAATAACTGACTTTTTTATTGTGAACAAAAATGAACATAGATGTGCAGCTGTGACACTTTTGTCTTTGAGAGACAAATTCCAGCAGAAAAAAACCCAAAAAGATTCTTGGGTTAAAAGCTGTTCCAAGCAAAGTGAAGCTGCAGAAATAAGTATAACTTATCAGTGTGGGCATGATAGATGCATATAACATGTGCGTGTGTATGTGAGTGTGTGTCTTCCTCATTTTCTTTTAACTCATGTGATGACGTTTGGGCCGCGCCGTCCTGTCCTCTCATGAATGTTGGAGATCTTCAGGGCGATGGCGATGAGAGGACCCAGCACCACCTGCAGAGAGAATAAAGCCCAAAGTAAAAACCGTAAGGGTAACACTTTATTTGAAGGGGTGTACCTAAGACTGACATGACACTTTCATAAACATGACATAACATCTGTCATGAACCTAAAGGAGTTTTTATGAGTGTTTATGACAGTTGTCATAAAGTTTCATCTGTTAAATAATGACCCTTTAATGCAAAATTGCTCTAAAAGTTGCATTAAAAGTCCATTAAAAATGCCAACTTTGCATTAAATTATCATAATTTACAAAATCATGCAAAGTTGTCACTTTTAATGGACTTGCAATGCAACTTTTAGAGCAACTTTGCATTAAAAGTGTCATTATTTACCGAATGACACTTCATGACAACTGTCATAAACATTCATAAAGACTTTGTTATGTTCATGACAGGTGTTATGCCTTAGTCTTATACACACCCCTTCAAATAAAGTGTTACCAAAATGGGTAGGTAGATCATTGTTTCACTCTGAAATGAATTAAAGAATTTTAACAAATGAATAAATAAATAAAAGAAAAAGAATCGCAAAATAAATAAATAAATAAATGGCAAATTAATCCATGGATGATTTGTTTCTTATTCATGCGTAATTCTTAATCTCTTAATTGTTAATAATGCATTCTCGACAGAAAAGTTCACGATAATGGAGTCAAAACAAAAAGTTTTAATGAAGACAAAAGCGGTTTGCCCCTGTTCCAGGTGAAAGCAGGAGAAGCGCACAGGTCCTTCTGCGCGTGTAGCAGATAACACACAGCTCCCCCACCTGAGTCTCTCTGCTGTGTCTCTCAGGGTCTCTCTCAAAGCTCTCAGCATAAATGCGCATGGTGGCACCCGTCCCTCCTCCGCTGCCGCTCATCCGAAACACAAGACGGGAAGAGTCGGTGAAGATAATCCTTAAACCCTAGAATTAAAATAACAATAATTATAACCTTTTCATTACCTTTTTCCAATTCATTTAAAGGAGTCTTTCTGACTATTATCTAGGTAATTTTCTTTGGTTAGCTATGTAATTCAATTTACACAACATATATAATTAAATGCACTTTGACCAGGATTCCATGTGTTTATTTCTACAGTTGAATCCCTGATGTGCATTGAAAGCAAATTTCCACTAGATGTCGCTGTCACCGTGCCGTTTGCTGGGAATGAGTCATTTTAATCATGTTCAGCAATTAAACAGCAATATTTTTAAATGATATGATCCTAAAAAAAAAAAATTCAAATATGATGCCAGATTATTTGGAGCTACTGAACTAACTCCAGTTTTTTTTTTTTTTTTTTTTTTTTTTTTTTGAGAAAAGAACATCCAGAGGCCCGCAGTTTGTTGTGTTCATCTGTTCAGCAAACAGGATTTTTTTTATTTTTATTTATTTATTTTTTTTGTGATAGGTTAGTTAACCTTATCCCCTGCATGGTAACATAAACATAATAAGTTTACTTAAAGCATTATATTGAGAGAAAAAAAAATTGTAAGAACTTCAAAATTTGTTTCCTTGCTGGTAAGTTTAACAATAGAATACCTTTATTTCATCTGTTAGCTTTTCAGAGATTTGTCAACAATATTCCCCACCTCAGGCATCAAAATGTAACAACAGTTCAATTCAGTTTTATGGATTATTTTTAGAACAAAAGTCACATGGGCTCTCCATGCAGTCAATGAGGGGGAGAACATTTTAGACCCTTCGCTGACAAACAGAAACCTCTGGAAAACTCCAGTTCCTCACCTTTATCATGACTCTGGACGTTAGGAGGGAAGTGGAAGCAAATGTTAAAAGAGAGTCGGTGATAATGAAAGATGTCCGCCTGTCTGTCTGTATCTGGGAGCGTGCCGGCTCAGCTCTAACAATAGAGCAGCGGTTATCAGCGGGCCGTCAGACTAATGCTTGTTAAAAGCACCATCTGCTGCAGTGCTCAGAGGCTACGTCTTTAAACGACGTGGATTTTTCAAAAGATATTCACACTCCATCAAGATGTTCCACGTTCTGTCATGTTACAACCACATCTTCCAATGTGTTCAATTAGGATCTTATTGTTTTTTACGGTACAACATTTTGAGAAGTCTCGCCCACCTTACCCTGATACTTTAAATAAAATCTGGTGCAACCAACGGTGTATGAAAGCACCCTTCACCAGGCACAAACTTTGTAAATAAAGCCTACTTGTGTGTCATTTAACCTCAGTTTACATCTCAGAGGTTTGTTGGAGAACATTAGCGAACAAGCAGCATCAGAAAGATCAAGGAACACAGCAGACATCTCAGGGAGAACGTTGTAGAGAAGTCTAAAGCTGGGTTAGGTAGGGGGAAAAAAAACTAGCTTTGAACACTTCACAGAGCACTGCTCAGTCCATTATCTGAAAATGGAAAGAGTTTGGCATGGAGGCACACATACCCAGACAAGGCTGTCCACCCAATTGACAACTCTAACTAATGCATGCTGTGACTTAAGAGGCAGGGGGAAAAAAATCTAGTTGTGGAAAGAAAGTCAGAGTGTTCTCTGCTCTTAGTACCCATAAAATTACAATGACTTGCTGAGAGATTATGCAACCTAACTTAAAACATCCACGTGAACAAATACAAATCAAAGTAAACATAAAAGAAAAAGCCGACCCCCCCTAATGCAAATGCCTTCGTCAAAGACAAGTTGATTATACGTTTATCTCATGAAGAAAAGTGGAGATGAGAACCGAAAAGATGAACACGTCGGTGCCACATTGCACAAAAACAGACAGCTGAATCTAGGGGCTTAAATCCATCCGTTCTCTGTCTGATATGCAGACAATGCCAGATGAATTCAGTAGCCAACAACAGAAATGCTGCCATGCAACTGCAGTGTAAATCCTCCAAGCATTGTCTGGCACATCTCTGTTTGAACGCGTTTGTCTCGGCGCGCCTACTTCCCCCCCCCTCTGCAATGGAGACGCTGCAAGAGAGATGACAGCTGATATAATTTTGTCCCGGGAGGAATGTGAGTCATTAGGGGCTGACTGGGTTGCTGGGGATTTACCATTTCGGGGTGACCGACTAATGATGAGGCCTGCTGCATCCATACTGAGATGTGCTTTTGCTTTTGCAACCCTAAACTGAAACGCTCAGAGTGTGTGCATGTATGTGGGTTGACAATATTCTTGGCGGGAGGGACTAAACCTGCTGAAATTGAGATTGAGCAGGCACTAGTTGTTGTAACATTAGTTTCAAAGAAATACTAAATGATCTCACTTTTGTCTGCGGAATAAGAAAGGGAAAAGTCGATTGTGAAGACTTGAATGACAGCAAGGGAGTTAAAAGGATTGTGACAGGAAGGTTGCACTAACCAAACGTGTTAGCAGCGTGTGTGGAGACCTAAACTGTGTGCTGTGTGTATATAGACGAGTTTATGATTTAAAACTACAGATAAGATGTTCATATCCAAACGAAGCCTCGCAGTGGGTGGTCTGTAGGGCAGGAAGAGGGAGAACAAGGGCAAGTGTGAGACCTTCTTGGGCCCATTTAGATTTTTTTTTTATTGCTTTTTAAACAATTTGTCTTGTTTCTCCAAAACCTTACCAGTATATACACAAACTTCATAAAATGTGGTCGAGTTGTGTGTTATGAATGCAATTTTCATTCCACTTTCCACTTTTTATTTTTCTGTTAACATGCATTTTGTATCCCTTTTTAGTGACACCTTCACTGAAAAATGATTTTTGAATGAACGACCTTTGCAACCGGATTTCCGTTTTAATTGTATCAAACAATCACCGATTTTCTTGAGTTTTAAAAACTTTGCATGAAAGAAATGCTCCCAATTCACACTTTAAAGATCATGAAATACCCCAATAAAGCACTTGTTTATTTATTTATTTATTTATTTATTTATTTATTTATTTATTTATTTATTTATTTATTTATTTTCATAAGGGGTTAAAAAGTTAGAACATATATTATTGTTTATTTAAGACGAGAGCAGAAGTTAATAAAGGCATTCGCAAAATGCACTTTCTGTGGCTGTCTTTAAAAGAGCCTTTGTTGTATCCATTCCAACCACTGATGGGTCAACCTATAACACTGTTTAGATCGTCGTGGCAACTGTTAGGGTGGAATATATTATGCCATATCCAGTGAAAACCAGATGATAAGTGCTAAATATTTTCCCCTTCATTAAACATAAATATTGCCCCACCTTGTGTATTTTACCAAAGACTGCCTAAGGTTTTAATAAAACATTATTTAACAGTTTTGGGAGTTTTTTTTATTTATTTTATTTTATTTTTTGTAGTTTGCAATTATTTACAGTTTATATTTCTTCAGTGCTCAGTTTTATCTCAACTTATTTTTTTCATGTGACATCCCACATCTGGAGCTGTCTCACACTGACCTGGTTCCGAGCGACTGTCCCGTCCACCGGGTCGATGTACTCAAAGTTCTCCGCCTTTTCCACGCTGTAGACGTGATCTCCAACAGCAAATTTCTGACTGCTGAAAGCCTTGTCGGAGATTACTGTCTCCAGATCCCTCATCAGGTAAAAGGCTGCACGTGGGTCCAAGCCTTCATAGTCAAACCTGAAGGTCACAAACAGACAAATGGACACGTATATTCAAACGAGACATTGCTAAGTTCAGAGGGCTGAAAAAACTGAATTCTCAGAGATGATTAATGAGAGTGAATGACTTATATTTTCTCCAAATGCTGACAGATGTTTAAAAAATCATGATCATGGATGGTCCTTATCCTAACTCATTTGTCCTTGCCATTTATGTCTTGTGGGAAATGCTTGTCAGTTTATAAAAACCTTCTGTGGGAATATGCAGTACAAAGCTAGAGCAGCTATCACTGGGAACGCTTTCTGCACAAACTGTCACAGGGGAAAGGGTGAAATAAGGACAAATTACATCCGAGCGAAACCTTGGCCTACTGTACTTATTTAATGGGCCCTGTCACCTACTGTGACCCCTACACCATAGTAGTGAGCTCGGCCCAGCAATTCTGTTTTAAGTCAGAGATCATGTTATCAAAATAAGACTTTTAGCAGTAAATTTTAAACATCAGCAAACAAGCTTACATTAGCATGCTGCTATGAAAATAGCCTTGCTGAAGTAAGAAAATGACTGACATACTAGGATTATCTGACTAAAAAGTAAACTGTGAGCTAACAGAATTAAGCTATGCTATGTGCTATGCTAATACCAACTAATATCCTTTTACTAAACCCTATATTCCATCATTAGTCTCATCTAACTTAGATAGCATTACCTCTAATATTGTGATTGTAGCATTTGTACTATGACTATAAAATGCTAACATTGCCTACAGCAGCAACTTTAGCATTAGGGCTAACATGTTAACATATGCTTAAAGTAGATTTTATACCATCAGTTGCTTAAGATGCTAAAATGAGCAAACTGCAGTAACATTCCAATGTAGTGAACATATTAGATTCTGTAGATCCTTTCTGCTCCACCATCCACAACAAACCTGAACATCCTTGGATGTTATGTGCAACATTTAATTTTACTTTAGGATAAATAAAGTATTGTTAAATTGAATTCAATGTGAAATCTATACCTAAAATGCTGACTTTAAAATGTATTTGAATTGCAAACATTTACTTGTTAGTTCACAATGCACTGGATTGCTCTCGAGTCATTGCTATAGCCTTCAAAATGTGACTGAAAAGATGAAAACACAACATTATCACTGCATTCAGAAACAGATGACTGAATGTCTTTCAGAGATCATCACCTGCAGAAGTAGTTGCGTCCAAATCTGGCCCAGTGTTCCCTGACAATCTGCTCTACGCCTTGTTTCCTGGCTGCTATGACGGACAACCATGCCAACACTGACCACAGGCCATCTTTCTCACGAATGTGGTCAGAACCTGAGGAAGAAAAGGAAACAGGATATCACATTTCTCGTGAAATTTGTTGTATAGTTTCAGACGAAGCATCGAAAGAGAAACATTGGTCTCCCATAATCTCGATGTTAAGCAAACTATGGAGAAAACACCCTAATTAAGATAAATGGCGATGCTTAAGCAAGAACGCACCTAATGAAACATTGTTGATACAGACTGCATGTGTGAAATTGCAGGGCGCTTGACTACCCAATGCATGGGTGACTTCCATGTATGTGAAGAGGTCACTGACAGAAAAAAAAAAAAATTGAAATTTTTGAGAAAGTCTGAGGTAGATCCATGGTTACTTTTGTAAAACAACGTTAAACCATTTTGTTGACTTAGAACAGGCAGGGTTCATAAACAACCTTCCTGTGTCAGGCCTGCCTGCCTGCAGCTTCTTTCCAATTAAAATCATACGTCTCGTCTGATAAAGCAGAAAGCCGAACGTGGACTTAGTCAAAAGGGTGAGGGGCAAAATTACCCATAATCGGTCTCTGTTGGGAGTTACAAAGAGTTGCAAAAGACAACGGCAAACATGCCAACACAAACGAGGACTGCTGCTTCCACTAGACACAGACATTCACACACACCAAGAAGACGATCACCCCCAAAGACTCTTTCACAAGAAGGCTTTCGACAGAGACAGCTGCACCGTAAAGGTATCTCAAAGGTTAAGAATGTGACAGTAATGCTTCCATGTGAGAGCCAGAAGTGGGAAAAGGACTCCGATGTTTATGGGTGTCTTTCTAAGTTCGTTACATCTGTGAACAGAAAAAAAAAAAAGCATCTTTCTGTCTCTTCTACTCTGTAAATTAGCATATATAGTTATTTTCCTCATCACGGACTGAAAAGATGAGAAGAACTGTTGATCCCTGTGTCCGGCTCCATCAGCGTACAGTTGTTAGGAAACTGACAGTTGTGATTATCTAAGCCCAGCTTTACTGTCTGTCTACCCTTTTGTCTGTCGCTCACTTTCAAAGAGGGTCACCCTGTAAAACAGATTCAAGATCTGTATCGTCAAAGCACAGCTGCACTCATTAATGAGCGCTCGTTGCTGCAGCGATTTTCGTTTTAGCTCAGCTCTGCCCCTTCATCACCTGCTGCTAGATAGCCCTTAAAAGCATGTTAACAACTTTTCTCTAATGTTTTGACGAAAATATTTTTGCACAAACTCCAGCAGATGATTCATTAATAGTTTTGCTTCTTTTTTTTTTATCTTAAGATCAAAGGCCTGGATAATGAGAATCCCAGAGCACACACAGCAACGTTGCAGTTCATTCTGGTGAAGAGCGGGAGCGGTGCACAGCTCTAATGATTTACTCTGCAGGGCTCTCTCAAAGCTTTTTGCCTTACAAGGACAGACAACGAGTGAGCTCCCAAAGTCCTCTGGGCTCTCAAACCCTCCGTTTACTCTCCTCTCATCTCGGTCGACACTTCTTCGGTTCAGACTCGGCCACCGTCTGTTTTCTTCTCTCGCGTTCTCACCTCTTAGAATCCTTCTGCTCATACCGCCCGGTTTTTACTCTTTGATCCGTCAAGTCGAGTCGACCAGAAAAAGACAAAATAGAAACGTACCCTAGTGGGTCAGATGTAAAAATGACAAAAGATCAACAGCAACTAAAGCGCACGATGTGCAGAGTTTGAATTGTTAAAATATAAGTTTGAGTTCAAATGATTTCTGGCGTCTACAGTGTGTTAGCGTGCCTCTGAATTTGCATTTACTAAAACACATTTCCCGTGGGGGCTTGTCGGCATGTTGCGGTGATTCACGAAGCCCCTGTCTCCTTTTATAGCAGAGGAATGAGGATTATTTACACATGCGGTCAGGGTCACAGCCTTATCATCTATTAGAGTGCTCTGACTAGGGCTGAGGGCGACCAGGATGCACTGCTTACAACTCTAGACCTGAAATAGACCGAAAGAGAAGCAAAGCTGCGACACTTAGGCTGACATATGATCACTTGCCCGTTTGGCTGTTCCTGCACTGATAATTAGATCCCATACAGCGCTTTGCAAAAGTGTTCATATACGTACCGTGAACATTTGCACATTTTTCCCAATATACAAACACAAATGTCAATGTATTTTTCAGCGCTTATGTGGTAGAAGAACACAAAGAAGAAAAGAACTGCGAAGTGTAGGGAACATGCTTTTCAAATATTTGCATAGATACAAATCTGAAAAGTGTGGCGTGGCGTTGTGTTTAGCCCCTACTTGGACTCCTTACGTAAAATCCAACGTAATCAGTTGAACTCAGGAGTCAGTTTTGAACATCTCAGACCTCTGTTCAATCTATCAACCAAAAAGGTAAAAAGTATGACACAACTTAAAACCTACACTGTGACCTGGGAAAGGAGCGAAGCAGCCAAGAGGCCCATTGTAAGTCTGAGGGAGCTGCAGAGAATAACAGCTCAGGTAGACAAAGTCCAACCGATTAAACCTCCGCTCCACAAACCTGACTTATAGAGTCAAGAGAAAAGCTCCTGCTTAAATGTAGCCATTAAAGTCTCGTCTGAAATATATTTTAAAAATGCAATGGACAGAGGAATGGTGGAAGATGATCCGATTGGAGAAGACAAGAATTCAGCCATCTGGCTGACTGCAGTTATACAGTTTGGTGGGAAACTAAGCTTTGGATCCAAATGTATTGACAGGATTATTAGTTATTGCATTCAAAAAAGTCTACATGACTGGAAAGAAAAAGAATAATTGAAAAAAAGCCATTTCATTGCCTGTTTTTCAGTATTTGCCACAGGCCATCTAGAGAACATAGCATGCACAAAGGAGAAACAGGTGAAGCAAAAATTAGAAATATTGTCCTCAAAGCAAACAGAGGAAAACAAACACTTCTGGAGCCTAATCCTGTGCTGGACTCTTGGGCTATTGGTTCTTCTGTTTCCACTGATGCTGAATGTCTTATGAAGTAGTATTAAACAATGTAAAGCCGGAAAAAAGATTTTAAAAGACCTTCAGAAAACCTACCAAACTCTTGATCAAAAACTTAGAAACTTTACAAGGAAGTTTATGTCCATAGATGAAAAACATATCAGATTAAAAGAGGTTGAAGACTTCTGCACAAGTACATCTGGAGTAAAGTAAAAACAACTCTGCAGAAGCTGGTCAGTGCAGCACTCCAAATGTAGGATTGTTTTTAAGGCACCTCGACAATAGTTGATCCACTAGGGAAGGGGGTGAGGGGAATTTCTCAGGCCCAAAACCTCACAAATCCTCCACGCCAGTCCACAGATTTGCATCTATGATCCGTTCTTTCCTGTCCAACAGTCCGCTTCTGCTTTTGTTTTTATTATTTTAACTGCACAAGACATTTTAGCAATCGCAAATCTCTCTTTATGAGCCTTTTATGTTCGGAGTGTGTCCTTGTGTGCTAGATCGTACCAGTTCCAAAGCTCTCCTCCCCACATAGGGAACAGCGCCCAGAATCCATCAGGTTCCCAAAGTACCTCCAGCCTGTGGGAGTCTCATAAAGGGCCAGCTTCATGGCTTTGGCTACCCTACAAACAGCACAGAAGAGAGGGAGAGAGGGAGAGAAAGAGGGAGAGAGAGAGAGAAAAAAAGCAAAAACAAAGTTTGTACCTTTGCTTTTATCAGATCAGAAGGGTGAGCCTGCAAGCAAATCCTCTGACCTTTCAAATAAAGCAAACCAAATGCTGCATGACAGCAGCTATCTGCCAACAGTTCATCCAATAACTTAATAAGGCAAAACACTGCAGGAACAAAATGAGTCAACCTTTCACTCTATGTGCTCTGAACACAGGCCATGTAGTCTCCAAAGAACAGGAGAAAAGAGGGATTATGAGCCGGCATGTTTATACATCTTATAATGGGGTCATTATAAGAGTGAGCTGTGTGTTTGTATGCGTGTGTGTGTATGTCAAATATGTGCGAAAAGAAAGGCAAAAGGAGAATCAGGGGCTTTTCCCATAGCAAACCGCTTTTCCTATGAAAGTTCTTTTTTTTCTGTAAGAAGAAAATAACAAATTTCTGGGATTAATTTTCCCAATTACAAAATTGAAGTCAAATAAAAATTCAGAGTTGATCAAGTGCTAATAAAATGCTAATTAGATAATTATGCGTGGTCGTTTAAATAAAAATGAAATACCAGTGCACAAAAATAAAGTCAGGGGAAGCAAAGAAATATAAGAAGATATTTTAAAAAGAAGCTTTAATTTTCATGACATGTATGTGGTTCTTTCAGGTTGTGTGTGTGTGAGAGAGAGAGCAACACTTCAAGCAGAAAACAAGAAGGCAAAATGAAATATCACAAAGTTTGGCTACAGTAGGAATAATAAAGTACAATGTTATCATCGACACTACTTGTTGCTACCCACACACCATCGATGCGTTCTCTGTGATCACAGCAGAATACAAACACACGTGCCTACTCCAAGATTTCTTGAAGCAATATTCAAACCAGCAAAACAGATGTTTCAACCAAACGGGCAAAAATGTGGACATGTCGATCCTTGAAAACCCACTGTACCATGTCTGAATGTGGGTGGCTTTTTAGGGTTTTTAAGTGGTGGTGAAAACATCTGCATAATAATCTCAGACGTAAATAAATCCCCGCAGTGTTCGGTGCAGTTGTTTACAAGTTAGAAGGGATGAATTACCAAATATGAGTAAACCAGCTTGATCTCCCTCTGGGAATGCAAGCACTAGAACGGAAAGCCTGGCATTCCTTAAAAGAAAACAAACAGGCCCCTCTGATGAGCCTCTGCCGTTTTAAATAGCACGTCCACCGGCCAAAATAAGCCAAGAGTCTGAATGCAGGAGGGTCGGCTTTCAAGCTAAATTACAGACAACAACAACAACAACAAAAAAAAGTGTGAGAATCAGTTCACTTTTGCCCTGATAACTGCATCGATTGACTGAGAAAAAAAAAAAAAAGTCCAGGACATAAACAGCTCACAGTTAAAGTAACTGCACGCTCCGTTTGAGCAGCTGATGAGTGAAGGCAGAGCTCTTTATTTTGGAGCTTGTTTCTTATCTTATCACACATTTCCAGAAGCATCTTCAGGGTTGTCTGTACCTCTTATGTCGCTCTGGTTTCAACAGTGGCTTGATTATATTGTCCTGCTGCATGACCCCAAAATCAGGAACCTTCGAGCCAAGTGAGCCTTTGGGGCAGGGCGGGGCAGGGCGGGGTGGGGCGGGGTATATCTGCTGTATACCACCTTGAGCGTATTTGACAAACACACCATGCTATTTTAGTCGAGTAAACAATGTTTGCCAAAGAGGAACAGTAGAAGGTTTCTATTTACATATTCAATCCTCTGGTGCTATTTTGAAGCTAGCTTCCCACAATAGCAAATGATGTGCTATGAGATAAGTGTCAGACGTGACTTTGTTTGCAGTGGTTGCCAAAAGTGCACATGCATCTTTTAAAATTCACAGTTTGTTTTTGCGATATAGAAAAAGAATGCAAAGAAATGCAAAGAAAAGAAAAATTGGTTACAAGGAAAATACTAAAAGATTTTTTTTTTAATCAACTAGGATGCATAATCATGCACAATCTTAAACAATATTTTGTCACCCTGCAGATCTGCTGTCAGATATAGTTCTTGATCTCAGGCTCACACCATTTCAAAACTGTATTTTTTTTTGTGGTCATGTTATTTCTTTATTTACAAAAAAAATAATAATAATGCTTGGTCACACTGTAGAGTTGAAGACTAAAATAAATCAAAGGTTTAGGGTCAGATCTGGCAGGAAATCAAAAACTATTCTTCAATTTTAACCAAAACAGTGGTACTTCCATCACGATGCTGCTAACCCATTTTTCACTGTGTTCATGTTATTCCTTTGCAGACGTACAGTGTTGCTTTTTGTGCCGACAATAACATTTTAGAATTATGGCCAAAAGTTAAAGTTTGATTCAATCAGACGGTAACTGAATCATGGCTTTGGGAGATTTTTAGTAAGGCCTGGATGCTTCCTTTATAAGAAAAGTGTTTTATTTTACAGCCCCACTTCATGGGCCAGATATCTGAACATCTGCTTGTTGTCACATGCAGAGAAGCTGCATTGTCAGGACGTTTCTGCAGCTCCTGTGTCTTGTCTTTTAATCAATTCTAAAGGAATGTCCAGCTTAAGACAGTATTGCACACACTGCTGTTGACAAACAAAACAAGGAAACATTTTCAAGTTTTCAATGCTTTCAAGAGTTCGTAATACAGAGCACTCTAAGAACACTGCTGGAAGAGAAGCAGGCCCGCAGTATCACACATTTATTACCATACGGTGGACATGAGGGGCTTTTTAAATGACAAACCCACAGGGAGTGTTCGTAGCAGGACAGTTTACCGGTCAAATCGGATAAAAGTTAATGGTTCCTGGAATAGTCTCAGTGGCTCTTAACAAACTCCATGAGTATGTTTTTAATGATAAAGCCACTGCAAACAACCAAATTGCATGTAGGTAATTCAATTTAATTTAATTTAATTTAATTTAATAATGCGAGTTGGAAATTGGAAAATGGCTGTTAAAATCTAAGTAATTGTTTCTACTTTTGCTGCAGTTCTCCTCCAGCAGGCTTGAGAAAGATTTTGTTCCCTCCTTTACCGTCCTCATCTAGCCCAGAGACCATTGGTTAAAACAAATGAGCCTCTGTCTCATGTCATATTCAAACTCTGAGAAAACAGAAAGACATGGATTATCAATTATAAGGTCCTAGAAAGTCTGATCAACAAACATATATACAACATACATTCTAAAAATCTCTTCAATTACTTTTATTTGGGTTGTTGAGGGCTCCAGTGATTTTCCTGAACACAAGATTCCCCTCCTCCTCCTCCCACTCCAAAAATTGAACTAACATGTGCAGAGTTAGACCTTGCAATTATAACAAAAGTTGGATGGATTTTAAGTGTGCGATTAAATCAGAAAGTGAATGAAAAATACTTTTTTTTTTCTCATAAGTTAAACCTGATCCACTTGTTAACTGTTTTCTCTTAAGAGCCAGCTTGTTGACAAACAAACTCATAAAATACCACCAATAATGAAGTGAGTGTAATAAAGCACTGCTTGCACTTAAACCTCACAATGTCACCCAAACAAAAGCTGCTGCAAAACATGAGCACTTTTTGAGCTTGATGTGAAACATGTGCCTCAACAAAACCTGGCACTAAACCTCTGGTCCTGTCGGCTGTTGAGCTGATGGACCACGGGGTCAGGAGCAGGGAGAAGAGGGGGGGGGGAGAAGGAAGTGACCCATAGCTGGAACACCACAATGGTAATAAAAACCTTAATTTATGAGATGAAAGTTAAGAGGATGCAATCGCTTTTTCTGTTGTTCCTTCATTCTATGCTCAGGATGTTTTCCTTTGACACCCAAAATGGTTATTTTTGAGGATTGCTATGAAACAAATTATAAATATTTTTACATTTAAAAAAAAATTATGGTAATCCATTGTTAATTTCATTTCTTATAAAACCAAAGCAGTAAATTAACATGCCAGTGACTCAGTCCTCTTCCATCCCTACGTTCTTGAAGTCAGCAGACGTTTCCTTTAAGATGTATAAACTGCTGTCCTCTCCTCCATGTCTGCATCAGCTGTTTCTTTTCTCAGTTTGTGTCAAAAATGGCAAAAAGAAAAAAAACAAAACAAAAAATCTCAGGCAGCACAATCATAGTCAGTCATCCCCGTAGGTATATAGTTGGTAAAAACATGTCACCTTTTCAGCTGATAAATTCTTTACATTTCTTGAATATGACTGTACATTTTTCAAAACACAAACAATTGCACACAGAGTGCAACACGGTTACGTTTCTACAAAACTGTGCTTGACTAGCCAGAAACACAGAGCAGGGGAGGCTGGTGGGGGGGGAGGGGGGGGGGAATCTCAGTCGAAACTCCCAGAGACACCATCCTAAAAAGGCTCACACTTGGGTCGACTCCAACATCGCACACACCACACCACCAGGCATTTCAACACTTCCTGGAGTTTGTCAGAGACATGCAAACTTTTCCCTGAGTGTTACATTAGGAACATGAGAGGTAGCAGTGCAACTGAGAGCTGAGCAAAGTGAGTGTTGCAAGTGCAGTGAGCATAAAACTATAGGTGTGTGCTGCTTTATGAGAGCACAGTGCAGAGGAAGGTCAATTATTCTAACGGACATTTCTCTTTTTGAAGGACACAAGAAGTTGCATAAATGCATCGCAAAGATGAGAAAATGGGGCGACATTTTTCTTTTACTCATTTTTGTCTCCTTCTTATTCGGCACAACAAAGACTTTCTCTAAAGCCACCCTGAAGCTTTGAAAGGTCAAATTTTAAATAAATGCATAGCTTTACAGGTATCTCATTAAATATGAAGGTCCACCAAACACATAAGGACAAGATCAAATATGGTCTTGCCGACAGGGACGGGGCGTTTGTCTTAAAGCAGGGCATGATTTAAAGTTCTTGTTAAAAATTCTCAGTAAGCGTTGAGGTTTTTATCTGCATTTAATTACAGAACATTGGCCACTCATCACAGACTAAGGTTTTCTTGTAGAGTTTGCAATCAGTAAAATTAGATTTCAACTAATCTCGTTAGAAACACTGTTTTGTGAATATATTTATAGGTCTGACTGTCTGACTTGTATCCCTTCTGATTAGTTAACTCTTTAACAACCTGTTTTCTGCAGGCAGCACTCAGAGGAGAGCTCCTCTGGGACTTCTCCAGCTGAGAGAAACATTAATGGGGATAACTTTAGCTTCGTCGCAGGCGTTCACTCAGCACTCTTTGCTCGACTCTTGTTTTAAATGACAGGCGGTATTTATAGACAGGAATAAAATCAAGGGTGTGTAGGAGAAGGATTTTTATGTGGTCTCAACATGGGGAATATCTCTTTTTTCAGATTTTGAGCTCCTCAAGAGTTATTGTAAAAAAAAAAGTCATTGTATCCTCAGATGACCCCTTCCTTAGTGTGGGTTTGTGTGCTTGCTGTACCTGTCGAGGGCTGCGCTGGTGGCCATACTCCTAGCAAAGCCTCTGGCGCCGTGTTGTCGGAAGTAAGGGATGGTGGAGAGGTTCGCAGCTATGACAGCAACCGAGTCCGAAGGGTTCACAAAGAAGCCGTTTTCTCCGAGGATCATGTACCGGTCCTGGTACGGACGCATCATGCAGGAAATCAGGAGTCACATTTAGATAATACATATTGTCTTTTAGACCTGGAGGCAATGTGAAAGTGATTCCTGTCTCTGACCTAAAATAGTCAAGTCTGATCACTAAGAGACCCGCAGCTGATTTAGAAGCCAACGAGTCGGAGTGTTGATATGAACACCTTACCCCATCTGCGTCAAATGCCGCTCCAAATCCAAACTCGCCCCCTTTCATAGCATCTACCAGAGAGGTGGCGTAGGTCAGGTTAGGCTCCGGTGGTCGACCACCAAAGTCCTCCAGGGGGACGCAGTTGACCGCAGAATTGGCCGGTGCCCCAAGCTCGTCACACAGAATCCTTCTTACATAGGGACCCATCACTATGCCAACCAACAGAGGGAATATGTGAAGCAAGTAGTGAAATTATCTCGATTTGTTCTAACGTTTATTACACTGGGTGCCAAACTCACCTCCATTCATGGCATCTATGTGTATCTTCAGCTGATCTGGTCCTGTGAGGAGACTTTTAATGGCAGAGAAGTCAAAGATGTTTCGCAGCATTTGTAGGTAGACTTCAACTGAGTCTACGATCTCCACTGTAAAGACAGAGGAAACTATGTAGGACTGTGCAGCATTGATTTCTGACGTATCTATTGCACGTAGAGGAATATATATTTGCACATCATGCATGAGCTTTGTACCTCTAAAAGGTTTGAACTTGTTCTCAAGATCAAACTCTTGCCTTCCAACCCTTGAGAGGTCAATGCGCAGATCTGGGCAGATGGCGTACTCCTCCAGAGTCCGGCTCACCTGAGAGATTCTCTCCATCACCGTGTCAGTAGACGGGCCTTCCAGGCAAAAATTTGTATCAACTTAACACCCAAAAACCAACTGTTTTCAACTACTTCTGATGTCCAAAACAAATGCAAAGTCTTCACCTCCGTTAGCCACGTTGAACTTAATTCCAAAGTCTCCGCCGGGGCCTCCGGGGTTGTGGCTCGCCGTGAGTATAATTCCACCGATTGCCTTGATTTTCCTTATGATGCATGACACGGCAGGAGTGGAAAGAAGGCCATTGAGACCGATTACCAGACGACCGATCTGAATGGAACAGAGGGCCGTCAGAAAAAAACACATCTGAATTTTACTTGTCATATAAATCACCTTGAAAACCGTTCATCCCCTTGAACGCTTCCAGATTTTGTTGCACTACAATCTCAAACTTCATTGTATTTTGGGGGGATTTTATGAGATAGACACCAAAGTGGTCCATAGTTGTGCAGTGGGAGGAAAAGAACACAGAAATTATATGTATTTTCAATGAGGTTTTTATTATTATTATTATTATTATTATTATTATTATTATTATTATTATTATTGATGAGAAATAAAAGAAAATGAAGATAGAAATGTGGGAGGCAAAGGAGGAGCGTGGAAGTTTTTTTTTATAACATTAATATTTCTAGACATTTTTTGTTGAGATTTTACAAAGACCACCACAAATTTATGCATAAATAGGAAGCAGAAGGAAAATTAAATGTAGTTTCAAACTTTTTTTTTTTTCTTTTTTTCAAATAACAAAAATAAATGTGGTTTCCGTGATTAATACCCACCACCATGCGTCATAGTAGGATGGTGTATCCAGGGTGGACGGACAGTGGTAGTTTTTCAACAAAACATTTGACTTTGCATGCCTTTGACCAGAACACTCCTCCTCATAGTTGCTGCGCACTGTGTCCTCTTCATCACTTGTGACAAACCATGACCAGTTTTCTTTCAACAACTGCTTTCTTCCTGCTGCTCTTCCAAACGTTATCCCGTCATGAGATTCAACCACCAAAATTGTGGATCTCTTTACTTCCTCCAGAGTTCCTACGGTCCTTGTGGCCGCTTCTCTGGTTAATGCTCTCCTTGACCAACATGTCAATTCAGGCTGTTGCTAAAGTCTTGATAAGTGACGGATCAAACACAAATCAATTTTTCAGAACTTTACCCCAGACTTGTCTGCTGATGATACCATTTCTTAACTCATGCTCTCTGACAAACCTCTAAAGTCTTCGGTTTTATCTCTTTCTCTCCACTTCCCAGTTATGAGCTACTTTGTTGGTCTGTCACTAAAAATACAATAAAAGTTTTGCAGTTGCAACATGACAACATTAAGAAGGCACTCTATAAAATATATATTTGCATAAAAATCTCTAGTTTTGACCCAAAAAGGTTCAAAAGAAAGAGTTCCCAAAATATTGTATCAGTTTACAGGGACTAATTTACTGTTAGCTTTATCAAGTAAACGATCTCCACCCAAGTGGGTGCAAAAATATCAAGGCCACACTCTCTATTTATACTTTGCATGCTACTTATAAAGTGCTAATACCTACATCCTGCACATCAGCCGCTCTAAATAAGAGTTCCCTCAACACAAAGGAATTCATCCTCCTAAGAAAAAAAAATTTTTTTATAAAGGATAGCTTGGGGTAGTGAAAATCTGAATTGGTGTGAACTCAGCTATGAGTGTAAATTTAAAGGAGATGGAAGGCCTGGGTTTGTGTGCTAAGTGTTGATGCTTCATAGTTGGGTCTTTTCCACACACTGTGACAGGGGTATCCCCAGTGTGCACAGTTCTGCTGTGGAGAGGTGTAACAGTGCTGCGGGGGCGAGCTGCTGGTGTGGCCGAACGTAGGCAGGAAAAGGAGCAGGATGGATGGAAGTGCTGATAAGGCTGACATCAGGAGACATTTGGCCAGGGTCAGCAGAAACATAAGGACCGATGTCAACAAAAAATTATATTCCCTTTGGCTCTTTTTTTCCTTTGGAAGTAGTCCAAGGTAAACTTCTCACAGCACAGAATTTTGGAAGCAACTCAGGGAGTTTCCTCTGAGTTTTCTTAATCTCTCGTCATATTTTTTGTAATCAACAGCTGACATTATTATTACAAGTTTCTTCTTGTTCTGTGAGTGTTCTCTAGGAAACCTCAGAGACCTTCACACAATAGCTGTATTTACAGTGAAATTTACCAGATGAGAACTCCGTTTAACAATTAAGGTAATTTTTTACTACAATTTCTTGAGCCAGATTTTATTTGCGTCATCTAATCCGAGTTTGAGGGCAGACCAGAGTCCAAGTTGTAGTTCAGGAGGATTATGATGAAGCATATTTAATGAATAATAATAATAATAATAATAATAATAATAATAAACAATAAACAATCTACAATCACTTCGGGGGGAACACACAAGGAGTCAGGTCACCAGACCAACAAAGGGAAACCAAAACAACAGGGCAAAAGTAAGAACCCGGCAGTGTGTGAAGGAGAATAAGGAGGTTAAATACTGAGGAACATGATTACTAAATGAAGAAAAGACTGGAAACAGAATGAGGATGTGAGGAGAGGGAGATTGAGGAAAGGACGTAAATGAACATGAAGAGAGTAGAGAAGAGAAAAAAATAAACCAAGGGAGAAACACTGAGCAAAAGAAAAGGCAAGAATGAAACTAAGTGATCAAAAGTGGAAACAGAAACAAACCCAAAAAACTCAAACACAAGATCACGACAGTTTGGGATTATCGGAGTAAATATATGTCACAGTTTTTTTTTTCCGTTTGTTTTTTAATTTATTTTTTTTCTATTTGAAAAATAATTTTCCTTCCACCTCACAAATATTCACTACTTTGTATTTTTCCCCCCCCCTTCACATTCCTTAACGAACACGTTTATTATAAATAGGGTCACTAAATGTCAACCAACCAACTGTGACACAATGTGGGACATGTGCTGAAAGGTGGTGTGAAAATTTATGTTTCCAGCCTAAAAATAAACACAACCAACAAGGCCATAAGCATCACAGATTAGTCCTTTAACATTAAAACCCACAGCCCGATAATCTCCATACTTTTAGTGTAGCGATTGTTTTTCATAGCATTTTTAAAAAATTATTATTCTACTTTATATTTTCTAATTAATTTTAAAGCTTTGTGGGGGATTTCATTGGTTGTGTTTCCAGGATTGTGTGAAAGATTTTTCTTTTTCCTAAAGGTTGGCCTTTGGGCGTTGGAGACTTCCCTGCTTTATTCATTTATTGGATATAAGCCAGATATTAGAACACACTTATTCTTATGTGCTGCCTAAAATAAAAAAATAAAAAAATAAAAAAACATAGAGCCTAGGTGGGACATAGTTTGAACTTTGGACCAAATGACTTAAGTACTGCACACCCAAATGATGTATAATATTTAGTGAACTTCTCCAGCCCTCCTTACCCCATTGGCAGCTGCCATCTGCACTATCACCTCGATGGCAGCCCGGCTGAAGTAGCGGCCGTCGCTGCCCACCACCATGGTGCAGCCCTGTCTGTCCCGCAGGTCGATGGAGGACAAGAGGCTCTGGATGTAGTTCTGCAGGTAGTTCTTCTTCCCCTCAAACACGGCAGTCTTCCTCCGCAGCCCGTTGGTGCCGGGCCGCTGGTCCTCAAAGGGGGCGGTTTGGACCGTCACCACCGGGATGGGGCTCGTCTCCATCCTCCGTCTTGTTTTCTATCGCGACCCAGCGGGGCTGCAGCAGGCAGCTGGGAATAACCGATCACGAAGTTAAAAAAAAAAAAAAAAAAAGGAAAAAAAAAATTAAAGTTGGAAAACAAAAAAAGTTGTGGAGTCAAGGCGGCTGCTTACAGCTGAGGAAAAGACCGAAAAAGTTTATTTTCACCTTGACAACTTGAGCCAAGAGAGGAGCATCCCTCTATCCTGACTGAGTCCAACAGCAAAACCTCCGCTCAGCTGTTAGACTGCTCCCTCTTTTCCTAATAAGAATGAACAACTGACGACAAGAGGAGAGGAAAAAATCAGGGAGGGACTGAGCTTTCAGTGTTACAATCAGCTGAGCCTCACGCCAAAAATAGACATCTGACCGAAGGGAGTAGAGGAATTGTGCTGGGGCCCGGAGTGCAACCGGACACTACATCTGTGTCTGTACTGTCCTGCCACCCCGGTGAAAAAACACACTGAAAAAAAACAACAACAACAAAAAACAAGTGGTTAGACTTTAAAGAAGAAGAAGAAGAAGAAGAAGAAGAAGAAGAAGAAGAAGAAGAATTAGAAGAGTGTCACGTTTTGATTAGGGTGGTGAGGCTCTCCACTCAGGATGGCACTGCCTACGGGCCTCAAAAAACAAGAAATTAAAAATCATCAAGTTTTTTTGCACTAAAATGAGTCTTCTATAGCTTATTTGCATGTCCAGGCAGTGCGAATGGGCACCTATAGAATGATATTGTTATTCACCTCAGATGACCAACGGCCATGAAGTTGGTATCTAATTTCCAGCTTGAAATTTCAGCTTATTTTAAAGGCTTCCTTCTGTATGGAGAGAAATTGCAGTCATTTTAAAAAATGTATACTGGTCATACCTGGTCATCTCACTCAACTCAAACAGTCTTTAAAGCACTATTTGAGATTTTGTAGCCTTATATTCTATTGTTAAAACACAAAAATATCATTTCAAAAGCTCTTTTGGCATTTGGATTAATCTATTTTTCACTGTTTGCAGATGTTTGAAACATAGTTTCATTTATTATTGTTGGGTAGAGCTCCTTTGGTGGTGAGATCAGTGTGGCTGGTTGTGTGCAGTGTTTGAATGTAGAGGAAGGGATTTCCCAAGGACATCGTTCATCCAAGAACCACTTATGTTTATAACAATGTGAACACTTGTTACTCAGAGTTGAGTGAATATTTCTTTGCAGAAATTTTGCAGTTTTACCAGCTAATAACAGATGCATATACCTTGCTAATATTTCAACAAATGTTTTAACAAATAGTCAAACATAGCTTCTTTAACAGTTCTACAATTGTATTAATTAAAATACACCTGGGTTATTTATCTCCTATCTAAAGGACATACAGGTAGCAACAATAATAAAGAACCACCAGCAACACAAATAAGTCAATTTCACTGTGATATTTTTGGTTTAAGTAAACTACTCAGATGTAGATAAATGCAAGAGGAACAGACAGAGTGAGCATCCAAGAAATAGTTCAACTTCAGAATATGTGTGGGAGAATATAACGGTCCGCAAGGCGTGATGGATCTAACAGTGAGGAATTCAGCTCTTTTAACTATTTTATGTCATTCACTTTTGTAAAAGTTAGTGCAACAGCCTTTTTATTTATAATCGAGGGTTTGTGACCTGGCCGCTCATCTTCAAATCTATGCATCTGTTTTAAGAAACAGTGCTGCCTAGTGGACGGTTAGAAGAAGTGCATCTTTTTTTCCTGTTTTAAAAAAGATGCATTCTTCAGATTGGCTAAATGATTTCATGAAACCTAAACAAAACAAAAGAGTTTATTAAATGTTGCATTTCACTGTCCTATTGATAAATAACGTATATATATATATATATATATAAAAAGAAGGATGGCAGCTAAAACTTTAAGAAAAGGCTGCTAAACACATAACAGGAAAATCTGACAATGTGTGTAGCCAGGATGCAGGTTAAAACTGTTTATTAATAATTATGTTCCTACAGATATGTTCTTTCTTTAGCATAAAACCATCAACTTCAGTACTTTATTTTTTCACTTTTGTATTTCAAACTTCATCACATTTGTATTTGGAAATATGTTTGATATTTAACTGTATTTTTTACTCCGTATGTTCTTGTTTGTGAGTAGGTCTCTGTGTGTGTTTTCAATTTGATCATTGCCACCAATGCTACCACATTCTAAAGTAGTAAACGCAACAAATATATTTCTAACTTTTCTCCCTTTTCTTCCAATCCAACCAAGTGAAAACCAATTCAGAAAAATATTTTATGAAACAAGAATATTTTAATCCTAAATACAATTTTATAGGCTTTAAAAAAAAAAAAAAATCAAAATTCCATATTTTTTTTTCAACTCATTAACGAAACCAAAACATATTTTTCAAACATTTATTTTGACACCCTCGTTGGTATAAAAACAATAAAACAACTATTTTGTATCACCATCCAATATCACAGATATATTACCACTCTTCTTATTTACATTACTCCCTTTAAAGCTACAGGTAAAGCACATAAATATCATGCAACCAAAGTATTTCTTTAAGAAACAGACAAAAATGCAGACTGTAAAGTGTCTCAGGTGGCCTCAGCATAGAGGAGCAGAACGTAGGAGATGCTCATTTATTAAAGGAGCAGTGCTCGGCATTGCAGGCCTGTAGCACAGGGGAGTCTTTAAAGGCTGCAGGAGCGCTGGTACCAAACGGGATGCCGGGTTTGACATCAGATGGCCAAATCCAAGGCCATCGTGAAGAAAGTGGGGTGGATGTGGGTTTTGTGCACTGCTGGGAGATGGTCTGCTCATGATGCTGTCGATGCTGAATGAGCACTTTGCTTGCGCGCCACACTTTGGCTCTGTTACGCACGGCTGCGCTCTGGAGTCTTTAGGCCCGCTGCGTTTCCCGTTAGCGTTTAGAGCACGCGGAAAAAGATGGAAAGAAGACGGGGGCATCATAGTGCCATCCTGCAGGGGTATGTACCGAGCAGGAGCAGCGGGTAGGAGATTTACCTGCCCCTGCGCGCTATACGGCTGTCCGTACGGCCTGTAGCTGCTCGGGTTGGAGTAAAACAATCCGCCTCTGCTGAATTCCGGCTGGTTCCTCTTGAATCGCTTTCTCCTGCGCAGGAAGCTGCCGTTGTCAAACATATCCTCAGACGCGGGGTCCAGAGACCAGTAGTTACCTTTCCCCGGGTTCCCGGGCTCCCTCGGGATCTTGATGAAACAGTCATTGAGAGACAGGTTGTGTCTGATGGAGTTCTGCCAAGCTGGGAACTTCTCCCTGTAGTAGGGAAACTTGTTGCTGATGAAGTCGCAGATGCCGCTCAGCGTCAGCTTCTTCAGTGGGCTCTGCAGGATGGCCATGGTGATGAGGGCGATGTAGGAGTACGGAGGCTTTACCGAGCCGCTCTGAGCCTTCCTTGTCGTCGGAGCGTCCGTGCTGAAGCTGCTCTCGCTTTCCCCAGAGGAGTCGGGCTCTGAGGAGTCAAACTCGGCACCAGATTCTGTCGAAAATCCAACGTCCGTGGCGCACTCGGTCCGCAACACCAGCGGGTGGACAGGCTGTTCACCGCCCACTATATCAATCTCATTCTCTTCCACAGACAGTCTAGTTTGGTGAGGCGCCTCAGATTCACCGGACAGAATCATAATCGCGCCTAAACTTTGTGTGCCAAAACAAGCGTAACGGTGCGTCGTGCGTAAAAGCGCGTTTGTGGTCTGCCTGTCTAAACACAAGGCGGTTTGCGGTAGTGAGCGAAGAGGTTTTATAGACAGGGATGCTTCAGCCCCGCAGGCCAGTCCCATTAATCCTTCGGACCTATCAGATCCCCCTCGCTGCAGGGGGCCACAGCAAGACAGGGCGGAGGGGAATGCCTGGTTGGTGCGAAAGGTCCTTTCGCCCCAAGAATGCCCGAGTGAGGCATTCTTTAGGATACCTGTTAGTGGGGAGGTAGTTGCAACAAGACGAAGAAAGAAAGTAATTACTAACAGAGGCGCATCCAGAAGTGTTGGAAAGGGTAGCAATGTGGGGGCGCCTAACAATGCTGAAGGCTGAGAAGAACAGAATTTCGCCCTTAAGGGAAAAATCATCAAGTTGAAATTACCCACGGGTCACAACATTTTTTTTTCAAACATCTTAATTAATTGTGATTTTTTTTTTATTATTGTTTATCTACTCAGGAATTAAGTAAACATGCAATATTTTAAGACACAAATTAACTGTTGCATGGTCTTAAATTAACCAAGTTCAGGTCTGATGTGTAATTTCAAAATAAAAGCCTATCAAAAAAGTCATTTTTTATCTTTTTCCCCTAAGTTGCTGTGCCCATTGCTGAGAAACTCTCTGTTTCCAAAGACTGCTACCACTTCTGGGTGACAGAGGGACAACTCTAGAACAGAAC
>NW_015113401.1:201542-202389 GCF_001443285.1 Poecilia latipinna
GTTCTGTTCTAGAGTTGTCCCTCTGTCACCCAGAAGTGGTAGCAGTCTTTGGAAACAGAGAGTTTCTCAGCAATGGGCACGGCAACTTAGGTGGAATAGATCTAAACTACTACTTTAATGGTCTTTTATTTTGAAATTACACATCAGATCTAGTTGCAACTTTCTAGTTTTGTTCTAGAGGTGTCCCTCTGTCACCCAGAAGTGGTAGCAGTCTTTGGAAACAGAGAGTTTCTCAGCAATGTGCACGGCAACTTAGATGGAAAAGATAAAAAATGACTTTTTTGAAGTGCTTTTATTTTGAAATTACACATCAGATCTGGTTGCCACTTTCTGGTTCTGTTCTAGAGGCATCCCTCTGTCACCCAGAAGTGGTAGGAGTCTTTGGAAACAGAGAGTTTCTCAGCAATGTGCACAGCAACTTAGGGGAAAAAGATAAGAAATGACTTTTTTGATAGGCTTTTATTTTGAAATTACACATCAGATCTAGTTGCAACTTTCTGATATATATGTATATATATATATATATATATATATATATATAGTATTAGTTTTGTATTTGTTTTGTATTAGTTTCTCAGCATATATTATTTTCTGTTTGCAAATGCAGTGGCTGGAAACCTATTTTGAGTAGGTCTAACATGGACCGGATGTGCGCTTTTATTGTGAAAGCAGCACGTAAATGGTTGTACCATAATGTCTTGAGCGACCGCGCACTTGTATATTGTGTGCTGGGCCGGCTGGAGTCAGAGCCGGCTAGCTTTACCGCGGTGCCGAGTCCTACGTTACGTCGCCGCCATCTTGTATGTGGCAGCAGATCGGAGCTCCTTCAGTCCTGTTCTGTGCGTTT
>NW_015113401.1:205545-223478 GCF_001443285.1 Poecilia latipinna
GTACCATAATGTCTTGAGCGACCGCGCACTTGTATATTGTGTGCTGGGCCGGCTGGAGTCAGAGCCGGCTAGCTTTACCGCGGTAGTGATACCGTGAGACACTCAGCCTCGATTTTTCTCGTTTTTCTCAATTTATGTCATTTTAACTCAGAATCCCACTAAAAGTAATAGCTCCCTTCTCGAAATCAAGCTGAACGTTTTGATACTTTTGTGGTGGTACACACTGCGGTACGAGCCGCATTAACGGTGACGGAAGAAAAATAAATAATATCCAGACATTCTATTGGGTGTAGAACAATAGGTGCCTGCCATGCAATGCATGGAGGCAGTGACTGACTTGCTTAGTAAGTCAGTCGCTGCCTCCATGCATTGCTATGGCAGGCCCCAAAAAACACACTGCAAATAATCAACCAGGAAGGGCTCCACCTACTTCCTACTGGGTCGGTTGTTATTCTGTGCATGACAGGACTGCTTCTCACATGCTCTCATCATGAAGAGCAAGGGGGAAATTATTTGCAATCATAAACATGCAACCAGTATGCATGCATGTGATTTAACTAAAACCTACAAATGTCTGTAGTCCTTAACACCAGAGTCCTAAACTTGATCGATGCTCGAATGCTCAGTAGTTATTTTATTAATAAAATAGGAAACCTGCCATTTAGTCCAAAGAAATAATCTGATTTGCTTTTACCATACAAGCCCTGGAGGGTCTCTCTGGTCTTCTGATAATACTTTAAGTGAAAGCTGAAACTCATTCTTTTGTCACCTTTAGAGCAACTTCCTTTCAGAACAAAACATGTTAATATTATTATTTGATGAGGATAGGACAAAAAAGTGACAACACCAAATTTAGAAGAAAATTTTATTTAAATTAATTCCAAAATACAGAACTGATAAAAGTCTGACATGGATACAAGTTCAATTGAGTGTCAGAAATGTAAATACTGGCAAGCTCATTTAAAGTTTCCTTTAAAAAGTGCAATATGTTAATCACTCTCTTTAATCCCTTAGGAGTTAGACTTTTTTTTTTCACTTTAGTTTTTCACTATTTCCAACTCTAGCTTTTTCTTTAGTAGAGGTTGTGATTAAATATATATAAGTTAAAGAAGTTGCAGTTATCTTTACTTTCTATTCTTCCCTTCGGTCATTCATAGAAGAAAATAAAGTTTGAGAAGCATAATCAGTTCTACGAAGTCTGCCATAACCTTTTTACCACACATTCAACTACAGAGATTTTCCACAAAGGAACTTCAAACTCCAGCTTTTTTAACTCCATCCATCACAACAGTAGAAATAAAAATCTCCTGCAGGATGTTCTTGTCCAGGTTCTTTCCTGCAATTCAAAGTAAAGGCAAAAAATAAATGTAAGACAGCAGAATAAAGACACAATCATGTTGAAAAATACTGGACACACACCTCAAACATTTTCTCATTTTTGCTACAATAACAGACTTCAGTGTATTTTGGGACATTTTGTGATACTTTGACAGAAAGTAGAGAATAACTGTCAAATGGAAGAAAAAAAATTAATTTGAAGCTCTGGATTAATGATGTTGTCCTGTTGGAGAGTGAACCTCTGCACCTGACTCAAGTCTTTAGTGCAGGTTTCAAAGAGGATTTACCTGTATTTAGTGAAGTGCTGCTACTGCCATGTTTCATTGTGGCGATAATCTGTGCAGGGTGATGTGCAGCACTCTTTTGTGAAGGCCAAATTTACATTTAAGTAGCAATGTTTGAGAATATTATTCTTGCTACAGTGTTGCACACTCTTTATCTGGAATGACAAAATAAATTTGAATTTGGTTTTGAGCAAACAACAGTTGTCCCACTGACAGATTCTCCCACCTGATATCCAACGCTAATCCAGAGTCAACATAGACCTCTTATCTGCTTCTGTGGCCAATATTGTTCATGCAATAATAAAAATTACATTCTAGCTCGTGGTTGTAACTTGATAAAAATGAGAAAACATCCAAATGGGCCTGTGTACTTTTGCAAGGGATTGTACCTGCAAATCCAACCTTCATTTTACAACCAACTTTAATGACACTAATCAGTGTAAAAAGTAATGCTAATAATAAAAATGATCATTTATGATGATTTAGTGGGATATGTTTTAGGAAGCCAATGACTAAAATGTGTTATTGTGTAATAAAATCCAAAACATCATGTCGTAAATTCACTGAAACCCCCCAAAAACAACTTTAAATTCATTAACGACTAATCAGTTTTTTTGACAACCATGTCTAAAAAGGCATCAAGATGTGTGTGTACATGTGTGGGTGTGTGTGTGTGTGTGTGAGCTCACCTACCTATAAAGACCAGCCTGTTCGTGTGCGGGTTTTCCTCCCAGAGTTGTGGAGTCTCATTTAACTCGTATAGCTCATGGACCCCCTGCAGCATTACTTGGTGCACTTTGCCTGCAAATGATACTATACCCTGAAAACACACAAGTCACAAGTAAAACATTAAGCTGCCTCAAATGAATAATCTAACTGGTTAATAGATAATAAAACCACCAGGGAACTATTGTGCTCTGCCGTACCTTCAGCCGGATGACACTCATGGGTTCCCCTGCTTTGTTGCAGAACTTCTTTTCCCAAAGCAGATCCTGTCACAGTGGAAAATGAGTGTTTATGTTTCAAAGAGTGCAGTGGTACCAAAACTAATTAGCAGCGGCAACAGGGACAAGAATAATAGATTGTGTCTTTACTTGGATGAAGGTATTTAGGGCATCTTCACAGAGGTCTCCCGTCACCTCAAACGTCGCAGTTAAAATACTCTGTAGGTGATAAAAAAAAAAAAAAATATATATATATATCCCCCCACATTACATCACACTTATTATACCCACAAGATATTAAATTTACTTGGTAGAGAAATCCTGCAAAATGCCATGGAGTGGATGAAAGGTAGATTTATGTTGTTTTACAAAAACAAATAGTAACCACGACATTAAAACTGAATGCTTCCATATGAAATGCAAAGCTCTATCTGTATTCGACAATTTGTTGAACAGCACTGCTGCTTTAATAATTTCGGATTCTTATTTTCAGGAGCTAAACATTTATTTACAAAGATGTTTTCAGTTTAGTGAGACTAATGGTGAGCGCTGAACAAAAGATGCACTTTTTACGCCCCGGCTGAGGACTTTGTCAGTGAACGTGTCAAAACCCACAGCCCCATTTGGCACCCGAAATGGAGCGACGGTGTCTCGCCCTTTGCATCTTTCTCACACACACGCTCGCCCCTCCCTCTTTGATGCTTCCTCAAAACATTAAAAAGGACACCTTGCAGATATTCGGGGGGAGGTTTGGGTTTTAGTGCTATAGTTACACACTTCCTTGTCATTTGGTATAACAGAAAAAGCAGCATTCTCATTTACATGAAAAGAGGGGTGTGATGGAGGCAGTGGTGGTGGAGGTGTGGCCGTGTGTCAGGGGGGTCTGAGGGACAGTGGGGCTTCATGCGGGAAAAGGAACTCGGGAGAAAACACACAAACAATGGTGTTATTTACCCACCCGAATAACCCCCCCGTCTATCCTCATCCTGTGATAAAAGTTCATGTGTGTAAAGCACAACGAACTGCAGCAGAGCGTCATTTGGCGTGGTACTGCCATGTGAAAAAATATTAAACAGGTCCAGAAAAATGATGGCTGACAACATTTTGAGAGCCTTACAAAAATATTTAACTCCGTCTGAACTTTCTGCATACTTTCCAAAAATACAAAAAAAAAAAAAAAAATCAATGTATTTTATTGGGATTTTATACAAAATAACATTTTCGTTGGAGTCCACATATATCTGCTGTTGCAGTCACGTTTTGTAAAAGTTCTTTTGTTTTTTGAAACACAAAAATACATGCACATTCTCAACTATTTTTTTAAAAATTAACTTAGCCAGTTGCACACTTGGACTATGCTATTCTTTAATTATATATTTGTGTAGAAATTTTGACTTCATTCTGCAGCATTTTATCCTTTATTTTGTTGTTACATATTTTATATTCTATCTTTGTGTGAACCTACTTACTTTGATTACCAATCACTTTGCTGCAGTAGAATTTCCCCCGTTGCGGGACAGTACATACATTTCTATTCTGTTTTATGTAAAATTGAAAACCCACCATCCTCACTTGGAAAAAAAAAATAATGCGATATCTTGCTGTAGAGATTGAAATTTGTGGTTTCAAAGTTACAAATATCTAAAAAGTTCATGTTGCCGGGGAGCTCTTGCTAGTCTAGAGCAAAGGTGCTTCAGTGTTTAGGTTGTTTTTAGCTCCAATTGACTCCATTTGTAATCTAACGCGAAAACATCAAACGCATCAAGTTGATTGCAACACAAAAAGTACAGCAGGGCGGGAGATTTCCCTGAAGTGTTGAAGCCCCGGGGTAACACAGGGCTCTGAGAGCACATTCCCCTTTATCCTGCAGGAAATGACGTGCTCAAATAAATTAAACTAAAAATATGGTAACACCCTCAGATATGCACAAAGCAAACTCAGATCGGTGTAAACAAACCTTGTCCAGGTGTGGTCTGGTCGGTGTCACAAGCTGGAGCTTCTCGGTGAGTCTTTCAGATCAGAGAGATAAATAGACATAAAAACTTGTTTCTAAATATTATCCAGCAATTTTATCCAACGTTATTTTTCAACATCTGACAACTTGAAGAAACATTTTGAAGTAGTGAGGGTATGTAGGACTTATTAACGATCAGATAAACCAAACTTTTGTTTCTGATAGTTTGAGCTTTACACTGCAACTCATGTTTCATTAACTACCTTTAACATTAAAGATGCTTGCTTAGTTAAAAAAACAAAAAAAACCCCCAAAAAAACAAAGCATATAATTCATTATCTTTTAAATTAAATTCTATCCATTTAAAAGGCTTGGAGTATGGAAAAATTTGAAATTCCCACCTACAGAAGAACTTTTGCTTCCGTCTTTAATGTCTACTTGTGTTGATGCTTAATGACGTCCCTAAATGGAGTTGCGGACGCTTTAGAAATGGCAATTAAATCCTTTGGGATACTGACCACAGCTCCCAAACAAACCATTACCTCCGTTCCCTCTGACCTCACAAGGAGGCTAAATGTTGTGTCCAGCTGCTTGAGCCCTCCGTGCTGCTAGTACCACACAGGCAGAGCTTCAGACGGGGGGCGGGGGACTTCAAACGGCCAGCATGGGGCAGAAAAACGAGGGGGGGGGGGGAAGACTCAAAAGGCAGGGGGAAAGGAGCTATCTGTTGGGACAAGGAGGACTCACTGGGTGCCAGAGGACACACACAGCTCTAATCCTCTGCAGCTGGTCGAGAGACACTGACTCGGGGCATGTAAGGGAGCTTTAACGCGGCGGCCGGTTCATTCATATGAAGGGATGAACACCGATTCTATTCATGAGAATGAGATTCAGCTGGGGTATACAATATGATGACCGTCCTGCGGTGTGATGGGGGGGACGGTCAGTCAAAAAAAAAAATAAAAAAATAAGGGAGTCTGTTAATTAGAGAGAAACATAGCAGCAGTAACAAAGGCTGCTGTCAGATAAACTAGTAACAAAAGCTAACAATGGAATATAAATATTTTTACCCTGCAGGTTTTACAAGTACGCCACATTGTTAGTTCACATGTTGCATAGTTTTAGACGATAAATACCGAAGTCACAAGATACATAATTTTCTTTAGGCATGAAGCATTTCTCTTCGTTTAAGAAAACGCGTGCATCAACACGTCAAAAGAAAAAGCTGGCGTGTTGATGCATAAGGGAAAATCAAATATCTTCACACTAACTCCAGTTCTCCTCTGACAGACGTCAGTTTGGGGACAACGCTGTGCAAAAAGCAGCTGAAATACTACTTATTAAGTTTAATGAAGTTACTTTAATGATATAGCAGAACAATTTTTCCTGTCCATTTTGTCTGTACACAATTAAGAGTAAGCTGAAAATTTTTAGGAGCAGACTTACTTCAGCTTGTGTCAAAACAGAGTGAACATGCTACCAGAATCCGAGCATTTTCATAAATCATGTTTTCTGCTTCATGAAAAGACCATCAGTACAAGACGGATGTAAATTTACTGAAGATGGACACAGATGTATCTTTTTTTGAAAGAAAAAGCAGATGTGAAATGCAGTGCATTATTTTAGTGCATGTGAAAAGTAATTATTTTAAAGAAGTCAGTGCATGTCCAATCTTAAATGAGTCAGATCATCATCAGGAAGATTTTTCAATTCAGACATCCTTTGTAAGTATATAACTAGTACATTACTGCAGTTAAGTTTGTAAGTAAGTAAAGTTTAAATCGTGCATAAACTACTAAATTGTGCACATTTCTCTGAACAGCAGCAAAATAAAAAGGCGGCAAACCAAACTTACTTTGCTCCATCCTGACAGTCGAATGAATGCAGATCCAGGACGTCACAGAGGTCCACTCTGCAAAGAGGATAACATTTTCTTCCATTTCATTTAAACTTAAAACAAACCGCAAGAATAATTTGAGCTTTGGTCCTAAAGTAACCCTAAAAGGTAACAACGAGAACTAACCAACAATAAATGCCTCCACAATACTGTTTCAATTAACCCCTCGCTGAACGGCCTTTCATCTGTTCACCCAGGTCTGAGCTCTGCAGGAGGGCGGCGCAGAGTCCAAACACACCCGACCTTTCATTTGCACCACTGTGTGTTAGGCCTCTGCGGGCTGCTACACACGCATTTGTGTGTACGCACATTCAACGTGGAGCCACCCTGCAGGCCCCGGGGTCAGAGAGCAAAGACTTGTGGGTAACTGGACACCAATGTGGGGTTGATGTTTACTCAGGGCGCTGTAGTTTGTGTTTGCTTATGTGCACGTCTCCTTGTCTGAGCTGCTTCATCTTTGATACAAAGATCTGAGCAAGAGTTATGATGAACACAGCAGGACAGCTGGACCACAGAAAAAGCTACTTAACCTCATCTCACAGAATGACCCTTTATTTGTTTGAAAAAAAAAAAAAAAAGGGACTCACCTTGATCTCTGGGTCTCTAAAATCTTAACAAGACCATTTATAGACCTGAGGTGAGAGAAAAAAAAAATTACAATCATTCGAATTGACAGCTCAGCCTTACTTTTAAACCCACATCAGTGATGGAGGATTGGTTGTAAGAAGTTGTTGTGGACCTGACAGTGTTTCGAACTTGGTTCAGTTCCTCCTCCTCCACCAGATCTGTCTTATTGATAATGGCGAGGTCAGCAAGAGCAACCTGTCTGAGAAGATATTAAGTAAAAACAGAGCGAATAAGGTAAAGGTTCCTTTATCATCAACAAATCTTTACTCTTAAAATTCAGAAACGCTGTTCTAGCGGTAATAATGGACCAGGATAAAGTTTTGCCCAGTCATGTTTGTAAACTGTTTTTTAACCCTTGTTAGCAATAATTGACCTAATATCTGAAAGCTAGCTTTATTCATAGTGTTTTTGAACTCGTCCCTATGTTTTTTTAATGTTAAGGAAAAGAATATATTTTAGTGCATGTGCCTGACTTAAATAGCATGTTCTCTAATCTCTCCCATTTTGAAGAGTAGCAAGGTCTGAGAAGAGAAGAGTTGAGCAACCCCAAGAATAATACTGTAGGTTCAAAAAGAAACAGCATGGTTTTCTCCATCAAGACATGGATTAAGAGGAGGCAGAAGTTTTTTTTTCAGACTGCGCGACTCAAACATGATCTTCCTTTCTGTTCTGTTTGTGCCCTGTGTTCAGAAACAGAACAGAGGATTAAACTACGAGCTTTGTAGAGTTCCTATGAAGTAAAAATTGTTCCCACCTTTGTGGATCTAAACCAGGGGTCCCCAAACTTTTTCCTGCGAGGGCCACATGACTGTTCCCTTTTCTGGTCGGGGGCCAGTCTTAGTTTTTTGAGTAAGAAACCTTAGAAAAGTTTTGTTGCGGGGGGGCGGGGGGGGGGGGGGGCTGCTGGATTACTGCCGACGACATATTCGCGTTTGTATATAGATTTTTACCCGGAATGCAAATGGAAAAAGAACCGTGAGCGAAACGGTGACTGGTACTGACTAGTATATATTCCATTGAAGGAAACTAAGTTTCATATCTGCTCAAGAGCCCCCTGGTGGTTGAAGAAAAATCCACATATATAAGAAAAAAAAACACTGAATGCTCTCTGGTATTGTTCAGGGGGCCGGACCAAATAAGGAGGCGGGTCGGATCCGGCCCGCCGGGCCTTGGGGACCCCTGATCTAAACTTAGCAAAACAGAAAAATAATAGTCAATGATCCAGAAGTGTGCTGATGCAGCAATTCACCATCATCATTTTGACTATATATAAAAAACTAACTAACTAGGTAGGAGTTAAAGAGTGCATGGTTGGCATGTATCATCTGTTAAAATTATTTATATTTAAAACTGAGAAAAAACATGCAAATTAGATATTTAATGTTTTTTCATACTAAAAGCAGAAACTTTATATCTAGATGCTTAAACTTATTTTTGTATAGTGCTAAAAAGAGTTTTCTTATATTGGCATTTCTTTCACATTAACTTAATAAACCGAATTTCAAACTCAGATCAGGGCTGTTCATTATAGAGCACTTGAGGAATTTCAGCTTTGACCGAAATATAACCTTTGCATTTTTAATTGTTTGCATTGATAGTATTTAGTGAGCAAGAGAAACAAAGTGAAAAAAAGAGCAAAAAAATACATAAATTTCAGTAGTCAGACCTGGATGCCTCATTGACAAGCCCTTCTGCTTTTTCCTCTTTTAGTTGCTATAAAAGAAGAAATAATAAAGATGTTACACACAAATTCTCAAAATTAAATTTACCATATTATAGGAGACATCCCTACAAATACCAGGCTTGGGATTTTGTGTGATAGACCAACACAAACTAGTGTGAAATTATAAAGTGGAACCACAAGGGTATATTGTTTTCAAAGGTTTTTGCAAATAGAAATGTGTGTAATCAGGACCACCATTTGCTGGAGTTACACATGCAACTCTACTGGAGTACGTCTTTACCAGCTGAGCATAGCTAGAGGCTGAAATGTTAACCCATTCTGTCACAAGAGAAACACAATATGTTAGATAGATAGGTAAATTTCATGGAGGTGTGGGGGTGGGGTGGTTATTTTTAGATCAATATCAAAAAATAAATGCAATGGGAGGCAGGCCAGAGGACATGACAGGCCCATAGCAATGGCCATTCCTCTGATATCTATTACTCTGCCAACATGAGTTTGATTCCCTCCTATCTGTCAGGATTCCCTTCATCTTGCTTCACAAAATGCCATGAAATGCGTCACTTCACTGAGCATGACACCTCTAAATTAGAGCCCATTATCTGGGTGTCACTTGTCTTGTTCCTTTTAAGTAGCACAAAAGAGGCAGGATGTGTTTGTTCACTGAAAGGAGGGGAATGCAAGAATCTCGGAGGTTAAGCAGACCGCTGTGGATGTAAGAAAAAAAAAATACAAATAAAATAAAATCTCTGCTCCTTCTGCCACTGCACCATGGTAAATATAACAAATCTTTTCAGGTTGCCTGATTAAACCTGCAGAATTGCTATTTTTTCTTGTTTTCTTGTGAAAATCAGAAAAACTACTGAAGAATTTACAGAAGAATAATCTTCTGTAACACTTTATTTGAAGGGGGGTGAATAAGACTGTCATGACACTTTCATAAACATGACATAACACCTGTCATGAACATCAATAAGCCTTCATGAATATTTATGACTGTTGTCATAAAACGTCATTCGGTAAATTATGACACTTTTAATACAAAGTTGACATTATTCAAAATGTCTTTATTATGACAACTTGACATTAACCAATAAATCATTACTGTTTAAACTTTACCTTTAATAACATAAAGTTACCTAATTTTTAAAGTGCAATCATTAATACTTTTATAACAAATTTATATCAGTAATGATTTCTTGGTTAATGTCAAGTTGTCATAACAAAGACATTTTGAATAATGTCAACTTTGTATTAAAAGTGTCATAATTTACCGAATGACGCTTTATGACAACAGTTATAAATATTCATGAAGGCTTATTCATGTTCATGACAGGTTTTTATGACAGTGTCATGTCAGTCTTATTCAACCCCCTTCAAATAAATCTTCTAATCTTCTCTCAAATGAAGTTAAAGAGTTTTTATCCTGTGTAACTATTAAAACAAACATCTCCATCACATACCTGAAGCCCATATTTGGCATCAATGACGGTCACAATCCCTGCAGTAGGACAAGCAAACACAAAAATATCAAAGCATGAATCGAACACTTTTTGTTCTGAACCAACGCTCCATTTCGGTGTCTGCCAGTGATTCTCTGAGCTGTTCAGTCTGAACAGAGAACGTAGTGAATGAGCCAAAACAGAGAGAACAGCTGAGCGTTTAGTGTGAGGAGCAGGAGCTCATTCATTCAAACACACACACACACACATCCCGAAATGAGGCAAATAAACAACAAAAGTGGGAATTGAGAGCAAACTAAATATAATGTAGTAAATATTGAGTTAAAGCTGTGGCCCACTTATGACAGCTAAATATTACTTGGGCTAATGGTTCCAGTGTGTGGCTAACAAGCCTGCTGCAAATGGATGCTGACCAAAAAAAAAGAACCACATGCATCAAAAGAGACACCTTTAGGCTCAAAGAAATTTAGCAGCTTCACACAAATATTGAACTGTAGAGTAAAGCAACAATGTTTGCATGACTCTGCATGAGGTTTTCAAATCTAAGATCTACCAGCTGTTAAGCAGGGTAGAGGTAGGATCATGCATAATGGGGCACGACCTTTGGATTCTCAATCTTCACCCCGCATCAACAGGAACATGGTTGAAACAAAGGGGCTCACAAAACAAAGAATTAAAATACAAAAAAAAACAGATATTCACCATCTAAGTAGACGTCACTGCCGAGTTCTGCGTCGACCCAAAACATGGAGGCCACAGCTCCTGCGAAGAGGAGTTCAGTATATTAGGACAGGAAAGAAGGAGGGAAAAAACGGGAAGATTAAAGCTGGACTAGTGTGAGAACAGAGATAAAATTCATACATAACCTTGCCGATATGCTAATATATGCTAAAATTCCAGTGTAATTGTGTAAAATTATTTGTGCACATTATCTCAGAAACCAAAGGATTATGTTAATCAATACGGAAATTGGCCTAAAATTTATGACAGAAGCAGGATTTTTATTTCCCGATTCATTAAGGCTTTAGATTTTAAAATAACAGAAGAAGAGAACTTATGAAAATGGCTTCTTGTTTGATGGACAACAATACTTCAACAAAATAAAAAAAAATTTAAAATGCCAGCAAGAAGAAATGAAACTGGAACCAGATAGAAAATATGACATTTATTTTTGTTCTCGCTTAAAGTGAAGAGAAATGACTTGATGTTTGCTTGCTCTTATTAGGAATTAATCTACTTTGGGATTTTCCATATCCAAACATTTTTTTTTTCAGGCAGAGCCCAGAAAACCGGAAAAAAAGCAATTTCAGAAGCCATCAATTGTTCATGTCCTTCTGGTTCATTTGGTTTGTTTCCATTTCGCACTTTTGTCAAACGGTCAGGTGAGGATAAGTAATAATTGCAAATATTTGATGGATGCATAATGCAAACACAGTTTTTGAATGGCATGTTTCATATAAGTCATCCAACCTCCCGCTTGAAAGAACAGAAGAGAAATCTCCCTGGAGTCTTTATGATTGACAGCGCTGCCGGAGCCAATGACAGGCCTGTCGGAGGCCATAACGAGCCAATGACGAGGAAGAGGAGTCAGGCCAGCCCCAGTCTGAGTCTGCTCTGTTTGTTTTGACCGAGAGCTGGGGTAGCGAGTGTCTGCCTGTGACGCTACCTCCTGACACCTGTCACTTAGCGACACGCCACAATGCCCTCCCTTTAATAGCTTAAAGCTCATTTCCAGATTGGCAGCAAAGAGATGAACGGACAATTAGATGCTTTTCAGGATTCCCCTTGGTGTTGCTGTCACAGCAACATGACTCTGATCTTCGGCTTGTCAGAAAATGTCCAACTTTTGATGTGAGATTTACAAAGTATGTGGTGAAACTATCAATTTGGACACACAAACAAAAAGAAAAAAATAACTTGGTAAAAGATGGATTCAAAATGAACTGAAATGAAGAAAACAGTTTTACCCTTTTGTTTAACTCTTGTACAACTTGTAACGTGTAAATTAATCTTTTATTCTAATAGTATTAAACTGAAATTTTTTGAAAACCCAAAGCTTTAATAGGAGGAGATAGCAGACGAAAAATACAATATTAAAAAAAAAAAAAAGGTTTTGTTCACGCTTAAAATAAAAATCTTACATATCATCCCTAACATTCCCTTTAAAATAAATGCAATTAAATGCTTTCTTAATTTAATCTTTCCTATTTGGAGTTAATCACTACATCTGTAACATTTTTATGGTTTCAGATAGTATAAAACATCAGCATAGAACAAAGACAAGAAAACATACCATTCAACTAGATACAGGTTGGTGTCTGTTTGCGTAGATCAGGAAACAGCTACATTGCTGCATTTAAAGCAGTGAAGTTAAGTGACTGATGTTTAAATAGACAATATGAACAGTGAAAACCAAGGCTAGAATTGAGTTTCATCCGTGATCTCAATTGCGCATTGAGTTCATTGATGGAGAACTCAATGGATAATGTGACAACCTGTGGTCATCACTTACATATAACATGATCAGCCAATCAGGAAACACAAATTTATAGCAACTTGCCTGAATTTATCTTCATGTGCGTTACCTGGATCAGCAAGTCCTGTTGTTTCTAAAAGAATGTAGTCAAATTTTCCTTTCTTCTCCATCAGGTTTTCAATGGCTTTGAGCCCGTTGTCCCTAAGTAAAGAAAGGAAAACAATCAAGCAATAACAATGACCAGGTAAAAGCCTTGATTTGAAAAATACTGAAGAAATCATCTTTTTAAAATAAAACAAGCAAACAAGTACAAAAAAAATCCCAATAACAGTTTACAGACATTTTCAAATCAGTTTGATTGATCTTAATAAACAAGAATATAAATATTTTTATTCTTCCATGTGATTTTTTTTAAGTTAAAATACATTTGTGACAAAAAAGTTCATATTTTTATCAGTGCATTTGAGACGAACTGTAGTTCCAACGCATACTTGACAGAGCAGCAAAGGCAGCCATTTCTCAGCTCCAGCCACTCCTCATACAGCTCCCCTGCTTGACTCACTGCTAGCGACTTCTCAAGAGCGCTCCCTGCAGGAAGGGGAAGAAGGTGCAGAGGGGAACAGAGGTTAGGCAGCTTTTTCTTATCTGTGTATTCCATAAACACATAAACTCAAATCTCGTATCGTCGAGAGCAGCGGTCTGTAAACTTTATAATACAAATAGACATTTTGCCTGTACTTCAGCTACAATACAGATAATTAGGTTTAATAACCTTTCAAAAACTAAAATAAGTTTTAATAAAAACCTGCAAAAACTGTGCTGCAATTCTCAAAGAACCACCATTTTATATGTTTTTAAAAAGAGAAAAAAACAACATATAACTCAGTCTTCAGTAAGAATCACAAGTGAGCCTTCTGCTCCTAATCACAGTTGTATTTTCCTGTTGATAAGTATTCATGTGTAAATTATAGACATTTCCCTATTCTATTCCCCTGTGTTGGCTCTAACCTATTAGTTAATATTAGTCCAATGAAGTAACGCACTTCTTTTCTTTGCACATTAGCTGTTCATAGCACAAATGCAAGATGTGACTCAACCACCTACTAAACAGGCTGCATATGTTTTCAGTTAGGTTTTATGTCACTTCTTCTCCTCAATTACCTTCTCCAAACTCATTGAGAATGACAGCAATCCGCTTATTGTGTTGTTCCGTCAAGATATAATTCAGCAGCGTGGTTTTCCCGGCACCTGTAAAGAAATGGATTTTATGTTAAGGTTTTGTGCACACACAACGGTACATATGCAAGTCCCATCAGTCATATTTATTATGTCAGAGCCTGAGTCTGTGTTTAGAACCTGCTCAATGCTTCAGATTGGGAAGGAGGTTCACTTTCCAGCAGGACAGCACTAAATATAAGGCCAGTGTGATGATGGAATTGTTTAAATGAAATAATGGTCATGTGTTAGATTGTTCCAGTCATAGTCCAGACCTAATCTGTGGCAAGACTTGAAAAGAGCTTTCACAAAGACTGAATAAAAATGCACACCAGACATTTCAGATTTTTTTATAGTAAAAAAAAAAAAAAGGACAACCACAAATTACTTTTTATTGGCCCATCACATAAAATAAAATGCTAAAATGTAAAAAAAAGAAAAAAAGATTAAGGGGTACGAGTACTTTTCCTAGGTGCTACACTTATGATATTAAACGGTCTGAGTTAACAGTCCTGCAGCTTTGTCTGAGCTTTTAATCTCCTTATTTAGTCCACATCTCACCCAGGTAGCCGGTGATAATGGTGACGGGGATCTGCCGAGCTGGGAGACCAGGCTGGCTGTCAATGGGCACCAACTCTGGACAATCATCCTCCTCCTCCATTATGTAAGCTTAACTGGGAATAATGAATGAAAAAGTTACATTAATTTGGCCACATGAATGTAAAATACGTGCATTCATAAACAACTTATGTAAATGTTAATATGATAAAACAGATGGAATGAAGATTAATATTGACTCAAAATTAGATTTGGTGTTTCTATAACTTAATTCCTGGCGAGGCTGTTAATAAATGCAAGTCTAAACAACTCACTCACTACTATGTTAGTCGAAATCTAATCAATGATAAAACAATGATAATAAACACTACATAAACATATAATCCTCCTACCTGGTGGGTGATCACGGGAACATAAGTTATTAATTTACAAAAAGCGTGGGGAAAAAACTACCTCGGATTGACAACTTTGCTCCCACAAAGAGCTTTACAGCCCCTCGATTTGTAGTTATGACGGCGTGCCACGTTAAATGTAGTCCGGTAAAATCCTCAAGCTGCGGCAAAGGTTCCGCTTCATTCTTCTGGTTTTACAGTTCAAGAATCACCAACTACTAAAACTAAAACAACACATCGAAATGTAAAATAGCTGCGAGTTTTAAAAAGCAAAACGTGTTTTCGAAATTAAATAAACGAGAATTTCGTTTTTCAGCGTGTTCTGGCAACAGTTTGACAGAACCAACGGACTTCCTCAATGTACACAGTGACATAAGTCAACCAGAAGATGTCGACATAAACATTTTAAATGATCTTACTGAACTCACTCTCATGGCAGGAATGAGCACTAGAATGATCGGGAAATGTGCAAATATTGTTTTTACTAATACATTATAATTCTGCACTTTCAAGACTTTGCATAAAAATTATATTTATCAATCACGATTGTTTATTTTAGTTTATTATATTTAGTTAAATTCTTTTATTATTTATTATATTATTTTATTTTTAAAATAAAGGAATAACAACAGTCAATCTATCTAAATATAGATATCTTAACATATTATGATAACAACAAAAGTGCTTCATTTAACAGAGTTCTTTGTCTAATATTCTGTAAAGATTATTTTAAGAATTCAAAAGTGACATTAAACCTTCAAATGTGGTTTGAGTAGGTCGGTATAATGCTAATAGGATAACATATACAACTCATGCACTGTAGGTCAGTCAAGTTCAAAACAATTGTTTTTATTAGTTCATTATTTGTTTCCTTTCCAACTTTAAAGCGTGGCTGAAGCAAGTCAAAATTATGCTATCAACATATGCAGCACATAAAGTGTGAATATTTTTCAGTGTATCAATTTGAATGAATATAAAAGTAAGATAACTTACAGATTCTTGTGACTTTCCTGCAATCTTTAAATAAGTAATTAGTGGATAGTTGTGTTTTCTAAGGGTCTTCTAAAAAGTTTCTTTTGTTTGACTCCTTCTTACTCAAACATTTTCAGGAAAAACCCTGTGCATTTCATGTGAAAAGCACCATGTGATGCCTATTCTTAAAAATCATGCAAGTGGGAAAAAAATTACTCAAACAGTTTCTGAAAATAAATAATGTGTCTTTAAGAAATAGAAACAAATCCAACAAAAGCCTGACTCAGCCAAATCAACATTTCCATAAGGGTCCCATATGGACAGGAAGTTGATTTCACAATGGACCCCAGATGGCATTGTCCACACGGTTCTAAAAATGGTTTCATGATAATAGAATATAGTTTTGATTCATTGCAATTTTTAGCAATGCATCAAGTGAGACCCAGGTAAGAGCTACATACATTTACTACTTTCAACCCAACCAGCTTTAGTCTATTAATCCAAGTGGGTCCTCTACTACAGGCCCAGTTAGTGAACATCCAACCTGAGCAAATCCATATGGTTCCCATATAAATGTTGGCTAGGAGAACCTTAGAACCTTAGAGATCTGCTGTGTGGTTGTACTGTCCTCAGCTATTTGCTGAAAATCTCATTGGGAATTATTTATTTGATTGTGAAACATTATTTTACAAATGCTGAACCGTGTTATTGCTTGTATTTACAGATGTTTTCTATGGGGGAGGAGGATGAAAAATGATGACAAAGGATCAAAATATCTTAAAATAGGGTGTTTGCTAAGAGATTGGGGAGTTAATCAGGAGCAATTTAGGAGCCGTTTAAAGCTGAAAAAGAAAACAGTCAAAATTTGTAGAAGTTATTGAGAAAGTGTTAAGAAAAGCGAGAAAAACTATTGCTGGGTTTTAGACACGTGACCCGGATGATGCGTGAAATTCAGTTGGAGGGCTGGAAGGGGATTTCTCCGGTTCAAAAGAAAGCATGGAACAGATGAGGCATTTCGAAAAAATATGCATATATTTAGGATATGATCCGTATTATCTCGGTTAAAAAATAATAATAATAAAAAAAAGACTTCTCTTATAATCTTGAGGATTTACCCGGTGTCGACGCGATCCACCGAACTAACGATCTGGAGCTGCAGACCTCATATTATATGAGGAGCCAGAAGAAAGCTTTCAAAAGCCCGAAGAATACAATCATTTACTTTCAAGTTGGGTCAAGCATTTAGGATAAAAAAACAAAAAAACAAAACAAACATTAGATGGCTGCCGACTTCTTTCTCCCGGGTGAGTAGAGAGAATGTGCTATTTTAAGTAATTAGTCTATGATAACGATGCTATCGCTAACTAACAACGAACTAACCCGTGTTATTTTATGAGCTTGAATCTCCTGGTAAATTTATTTAGCTTCTATAAATTCAAAAAAAAAAAAAAAAAAAAAAATTCATTCTAATTCATGCTGTATGTTAATGTTGAGTCGCTGTAGGACGCTGAATTCAGGTCCAATGTAGGTCAACTATTTGCACTGATCTACAGAAACTCCATTTTCGTGTCTGTTCGTGGCTAGACAAGAAGCATGTGGGGGATAGTAACAGCTCACTGCGACTGTATGGCTGGGTAGGTTATATTTAATTTATTTAGCTTTTTTATTTTTATTTTTTTTTAGCATGAAAGTCCCACTGAATGAACATTATATTTTCTGTCCGCGACTCGGCACTGAGCTAGCTACTAACAACATTAGCGCTCTGGGAACAACTAGGGCATAAAAATAATCTTACCTTACATATGAATGCTTGTCTTTCTAAGTAACTATCCAATAAAATATCTGAAAATACAATTTACACGGTGCAATCTTTACCGGTTAGAAAGTGGCGCTGCAAACTCTGGCATCGTTAGTTTCTGCACCTTCTGTTATTAGCTGTAGATTGTTGATCCACTTTTCTCCTCTTTTTTTCCGTAAGTTTTTTTTTTTAAATTACCAACTAACTTTGAAACACAAAAAATAATGTTTATCTTTCTCTATTAGAACTGTTGGAGCAACCGTAAAGGACTCAGACTTTAGACATGTTGATGCTGGGTCAACAGAAATAAATGGGCTGAATTTAGCACCTT
>NW_015113401.1:228038-266285 GCF_001443285.1 Poecilia latipinna
ACTGTACTTAAGTACAGTAACGAAGTACTTGTACTTCGTTACTTCCCACCACTGGTGACCAACTACCTTCGAAACACGAAAATAACATTTATCTTTCTCTCTATTAGAACGGTTGGAACAACCGTACAGGACACAGATTTCAGACATTTTGATGCTGGATCAACAGAAATAAATGGCTTGAATTTACTTCCGGCCCTCCATCTGCATTGGGTGACGTCGGTGCTACGTCATCTGAAATCCAGCAATTAGTCAGGCCACTTTAAAATACTAATATGCAAAAGTAGGTAAGACTTTTGCGCAGTACACTCACAAAAGGCAGCTTGGGGTGAAGTATGATTTTACAACATGCCTCAAATGCCTTTTAAATAAGAAAGATAACTTTTATTACTATTTCCATTTTTTATTTACGTTACACCCTTTTAAATTGTTACGCATAACGGGGGTCCGTACTTTAAATAAATGAATAAATAAATAAATATATACAAATAAATATAAAACAAAAACCATATTGTAAGAAATTTCTGTGGTAGCCTACTCTTTTGTATTCAAGGAACACAGGCAGAGCAAGATGACAAATTAGCAATTTTAATTAGTAAGCGGTTTGTACAAAATATATATAGACAGTGCGGTTTGAGTTGGGGGGGGGGGGGAACTGCGTTTAATTGCAAAAACTCTTGAGAAGGTAACATGTTTGACATTAAATGAGTATTTTAGTGTTTTAGTCTTGCTGTGTTGAGGACTGTAGTAAATAATTTCAAATAAATCAATCTAGTAAATAAATAAATAAATAAATAAATAAATAAATAAATAAATAAATAAATAAATAAAATGTCTGGTAACGCTCATGTCAGCAGCGAGGGAGCGCATGTGCCTCATGCATCCACCCTGTCTGTCCCATTCTCCTCCTCCTCCTCCATTCTGCCTCGCCGCCGGTGTCAGTCTGACTCCCTCTATCTCGCACTTAACTCCCTCGACGGGATACCTCAAAGCACATGCGGAAGTTTCCACCCCGGACAGCTGCTGCTGCTGCTGCCGCCGCCGCAGCAGCTCAAATGAGCTTCTGACAGTTGATCAGTAGGAGGGGAAGCAGTAACAGCGAGGAGGTGGGCGAGGCGACACCGCCAGGAAACGCCACAGCCGGATCCGCTGGACTGGACGTCAGACCCGCGCATGGCTTCTCTCGGCAGCGCAGAGCGACGGGCTTTCGCTCTGAAGATCAACAGGTAAGGAAAAAAAAAAAAAAAAAATCCTTATGATTTGTTTTGATCCTTAGGGATGAAAAGAGTGAATGCAAAACTGCCGAGAAATAATGGGAGGGTGCAGTTTGTTCAACGCGGAGCAGGCAGCCACATGTTGTGAATAATAAAAGCTGCAGGTTGATTCACTCTGCCCCGGAAAAAGGCAGCCTGAAGGGCTATCAACTGTCCCAACTTCTCTCCAACTTTACTATGGAAGCCTTATTAAGACCTGTAATAACAGGCTTTGTAATATTTATAATGCTATCTTTCACAAGTTCACTCTTATTTAGATTTTTTTTTCTGTCCCAGATAATGGTATACATTTAGGAAGCAAATCTTGTGCTTTACATCTGTCCATGAGTGTCATTTCCTCTTCTTGACCATGCAGATTCTAATGTGATCATTTCCTGTGGTGAGTTAGCTCTGACAAGTCCAGAGAATTGGTATAAATGAGGGATGTGTGATCATAGTTCCTACTGTGAAGCTGACCAGGTGGGAAGGAAGTATGCATATGGAAGTCTATTGTGTCCTATTCCTTCTCTGTTTTTTACTTCTGTTATGATTAGACCTGCAGTGACTCAAAAGCGTGTGTGTTCTGTGTAATATTGCAGAAGTCTGACAGTGCACTGGAGTTCATTCACATTGTGAAAGTGGATATATAGAGGAGGGGTTATGTTTTCTTCGTATTGATTCCAAAGTATTTTCCTTTTCTCCCTTTTGGTTTGTTGCAGTGAAAGTAATAATTCTTTGCAGTAGTCGCAAATGAATGAGTTTGTCAGCGGTCCATGGGATCGCTTCTTTGTTTCCCCATGCGCAGTAATAATAGAGCTGCATTCTTGATTGAAATAGCCAGGAGAAATCGCGGTTCTCTGTTTTTGTGCTGCGCTGTGCAGAGCTGAGCTCAGCGGTTGGGAGATCAGAGAGAAGTTGGGCCAGAGCCTGAATGCAGTGATGAGCCAGCATCTGGGCTGCCTAGACCATGTGGTACTGTAGCATTGCAAGGTGTTTGAGCAGATTTATGTATATTGACTGTGTAGTTTCATTAAGCCTCACTGGACCATTTGAATGCAATAAAACTCTGCAGTTTGCACCGATTAGCAGATAAGAGATTTTTAGCTGTTGCAGTTTCTTAATGTTTTATGTTGCTTTAAATCAGGGTTCTGGTTGCTTTCTCTCAACAAAGATGTTCTTATTGCAGTTGTTCCATAGATTGTTATTTTATCTTAACCTGCTTTAAGTTTGTTCACGTCACCTCTAACTTATCTGCGGTGTTTTTTTTGAGATCTTCACGTAACAGCTGTACTTATTCTGATATTAACCACAGGTAGACTCACATTTACTATTTTGGTGACGTCTGGAGGCCGTTAGTTGCACCTTAAGGTTTTATTTAGGGGTGTCAGAGTAAGTGGGGGTAAGTGCGATATGCTAGTCAAGCATTTCTACATTTATTTGCTTAAAAAATATGTACCCGTTTCCTTTGCTGACTATGCACTGCGTACCTCTCACATAAAATCCCAATGAAATAAGCTATAGTGTAAAAATGTTTAAGGTGGAAGTATAATTTTCCTTTTTAGAGCACTGCAAATACCCCATGTCAGAACGAAAAACAAACTTTATAAGATAAGAGTTTAGCTGGTAAACTCTCATCAGTGAGCAAATCTGTAAAAATTAGATAGAGAAGAGTTGTCAGATAATGGAGAATTTATTTCTGCCAGGAATGCTTTCTAGAAAGTAGCCCCACATGTTTCCATGTTATCTCCTTGGAAATGCTATAGTGCAAACAAGCTTGAGGAAATATAACATGAGATAAGAAAACCTCTGATAAAGGCTGCACACTTGTATGTTAAACTATTCATGCATCTGCTCTGGCTTGAGCAAGTGCTGCTATTATTGGTGCTGTAATGCAATTTGATAACTAATCGGGAAGGCCAGGTGAGTCCTAGGATTCCCCTCTAGACCCAGTGGAGGTGGTGAAGGGTAAAGAATAGGAACTCCCTCCTGGACAACCTCTCCCACTTGTTGCATGTTACAGCACTGGAGAGCTCCTTTAGTAACAGGCTTCTGCATCTTAAACGGACATAAGAGCATTATAGTGGGTCTTTCCTCCCTGCAGCTGTTTCTCACTCAATAAGCTGTTTACATTTCTGCTCTTCTTACTCAGGTTTCAATGATCAACAATTGGACAACACATTTTGTATTTTTTTTTATTTTATTTTATCCAAATCATCTTAAAATCTTTCTTAAAATCTACATCTTCTACATTTGCTATTTATTTAGAATTTTAGTTATCTTTTGTTTGATATTACTATACAGTTTCTATTTTATTTGTTTATTGCTGCGGTTACAGTTTCCCACAAAGGGACAGCTAAAGGATTCTATTCTATTCTATTCTATTCTATTCTATTCTATTCTATTCTATTCTATTCTATCAGAGTGATTCATTTCCCATGAATCAGACACTCATCCATGGCCATGTCACAGGAAAACAGTGACTCTGACTAGTGCAGCGCCACTTCCTTGTGGATTTTGTTTTACTGTTTTAAGGTAAACCTAATGTTTACAAACTACTAAGGTGGATAAAAATAAAACAAGATACAGTGTATGATTTGTAAAATGTTATTACAACAAAAAATATTTTCTTCTGTTTGACTGTCAATGCTCTCACATTGTATAAGGACACTTTTGGCTTGCTCTTTGTTACGTTATGTTGGTTCATTGTGGTTTTCTGGTTTAGCCCCGCCACAGCATTTCATTCAGTTTGTTGTTGTGTTGATGACCCACTTTTAGCCAAGAATTAGTTGTCAGACAGACAGTCTTTTTATGTTAAGCATTGCATTTAGACATCACATCACAAGTCCGATTTCAGGATGAATTTGCTACTTGGTAACTGCTATACATTTTTACCACTTATAAATAATCTTTTCTCATTTTAGATCAGATTTAGACTTTCTGGAAATTGTCTTATAGCTGTCCCCCGATTATCTGGCAGCATGTTGGTCAGAAGTTGGCATACTTTTCCTTAGTTTCTTCTAGATTTATCTTTGAACTCTATTGCTTGGGTCCAACATTTTGGATATCCTTCCACAAGTTTCTCACAAGTTTGCTGCAGTTGTGTCATTTCTTATGACTGAACTTGTGCAAGTGAGTCAGTTTTGTTAGCCACCGCACTCACACACTCGTTCAATCAGCAACACCCAGAACATTTCTGGGTGTTGCTGATTATTACTTTGTGACGGCAGCTTCAACACCTTTGTTTCCTTAGACCTCTTTGTAATTAATTTGGTTGTGTGTTTAGCACAGTTGTTTATTTTGAAGAGCTCTTTTTCCCCTAATCTTGTCTTGAAATGTCGTGTCAATATTTTCTTACAATGATGATGCCATCTGTTTTGTGAGGTGCACCAGTCCTTCCTGCAGGAAAACACACCTACAGCATGATGTTGTCCCTTTCGTACCTGACAGTTGGGAAGGTGTTCCAAGTCATGCAAGTTCCCCCTTTTCCTCTCCAAATGTTACAAAGATTATCAAACACTTCAAATTCAGTTTATTTTAAATTTAGTTTATCAGCCCACAGGACATGCTTCCACATGTAGTGTTTTTGTCCCCGAGTTCAACTGTAAACTGTAATCTGATTTTTCTTTTATGTTGCTTTGGGAGTAGTGATCCCACTGAGGGGCCTTTTTAGAAGTTGAAGTTGATGAACGAAGTAAACATATCTCATTGATTTAATTTTAAGCTTTGGGTGCATTGGTCAAATAGCTGATAAATACAGCAATAAACCAAAGGGAACTTGGAAAGTAAGCCATTCAGTCACAAAGAGGAACAGCAGACACAAGTTGAAACTCTAGTATTAGAGTAAGATGAAAATATCTTTTTCTTATCATTTACACTGATACACATTTGTAGACATGGTTGCATTGTGCTTATCAGGCTGAAACAATCTTTTGTTTATACACCCCATAAAATATTGTATAGTGTCAGGAGCACCTCCTTGCCTCCACATCTTTCTGTCAGCTAGGCGTGTGCGAAGGAAATCCTGCAAACTGAGAACACACCATCACTCACTGGTATCACTTCACTTTTCAGTGTTAGGACAGGAAATGCGTTTCTTGATATAGGCGCCGAAAAAAAGGGGAATGGAGAAGAAGTTTGCCTGTTAACAAATGCAAGACATTCATCATACAAGAGATGCCTGCTGAGTTTAGCTGGGAAAAGTAGTAAATATTTAATAATCTCTCATTTGAACTTGATGTGATTTAAGAGCGTATGGTAACAGGTGTGAGGACAGCTGTGGGCATGCAGCCTCTATTGTTCAATACTTCTAAGTGGAGAGGGGGGCTCTGGATTGTGTTTCATCTGATTTCCTATGGGTTTTCGGCATATGTCATCTGTTGACCACCGGGTCTGTTGGTGGGCCGCCCTGGTACTGCTCAGTAAAAGACAACGCCTTCAAATCCAAGAGACTTTAAGCAAATTCTGCCTTTGTTTTTAATGAAAGTCTCCTTTGGACCCTGGTTTTCACTTGAAGCCTCCAGCGACACAATTCTTGCAAATGATGGCTATGTTAGTGTGTGCCTTCCTTCGAGAGGAAGTTGAGTTGTGATGCTACTGATAGCAGTAAGACCCATTAAGTTTGGAGACGTATGATAGGATGAGACGGGCAGAGGGGGCCATCTATGTGGTCCTCTCACTTTTCTTGTGTATGCCACTCTGCTTTTCTTGATCTCTTGTCTTTTCTTCTTGGCTTAGATTAAAAGAGAGAAGTTTGATTCTAAGGAGAAGGATTTTAAGGTTTAGGGAAACACTCCTCTCGTAGACAAACGAATAGGAGACGGTTTTCAGAACAAATTCCCTCAGGAACTGACTCGTTAGGAGTAAAACCAATAGTTTTGTTACATGTTTACATTGATCTAAGACATTATCAGTTATATTTTAGGAATTCACCAGCAAATAATAATAGAAGTCTTCCCCCAAACTGTTAATCTTTTTAGATTAAGGCTACAGTGCATAAAGTTTAGAGGACATTAATTTCTCTCACTTCAGTTCTGTTTGAAAGATAACTGAATGGAAAAAATTTAAAATGATATAAAAGTCTTTGCGTTTTTTAAATAATATTATATTATGCAAATTGAATAAATATAAACAAAACCTAAAATTTATTAAACAAACAAACAAAATGATTATTCAAACAATGGAAAGAAGTACAATCATTCAGCCACTTTTATATCGTCTTTAGAGCAGAATTATTGTAATTTCTTTCTTGGTTTGTTTTATAGATAATTGGACGCGAGTAGCAAATTGATGGATGAATAAAACTCTCTCTTTGATAAAAAAGCTAAGTTATTTTTAAAATGTAAAAATAAAATAAATAATAAAGGACCAGCTTCTTGAAAGTTTCACGCCTGAGGAATAAAAGTCACCATATAATTGCTTTAAAATAAATCTTTATAGTCATGCAATGAGCAAATGAAGTACATATACAAAAATACAAATATATTAAAAACTAAAATAATAAACCATTAACTGGATACAATGAAACAATTCCAACACTTTTATTATGTTACATTTTTAAGAAGTATCTGTGCACCATTAAATGTTTCTGATTTCTTGTAGAAAATATTTTCTTGTATTTGGAGCAGATATCATATTGGCATTCCATTTCTGCTGGAGATTGTAGGGGCCAGTTTCGAGTTTAGCATTGTAGGTTAGTTTCTATGTATGACCTTAACAGATTAGAAGTATCTTTTATTGTCCAGGAGTGGGGAAATTCAGATGTCACAGCAGCAAGTTAAAGTAAGTTGGAACACATATATGTTAAGGCAAAAAACCCCAAAAACAACAACAAACAAAAACTGTGCATCAAGAACAAATTTACAACAGAAGAAAAAAATATTCTGTACACTGATTAAAATAACATACTCAGATAGCAGCAATAACATTTTGAGTTTGTTTGGAACAGTCATGGTAATAAAATCATACAGATGCTTGAAGGCAGGACCTGCAATAAAGCACTTGTGTGCACCTAGGATGCAGCAGTCTGTCACTGAAGGAGCTTTCGAGTTCAACAACAGCTGAAACAGCAACAGATGGGCAAGTGGACAAATGTTAAACTCACAATTTAAAGAAATGCGTCTTTTAGCATTGTGTAAAATAGAAGGTTTAAGTCATTATCCCAAGGAGGTTTACCTTTTTTAATGTGTGTGTGACTAAGAAGCCTGAGAGTGGTTTAAGAAGTATGTTAAATGTCTCTGAGTTCAGTGCCTCAGGGAAAATGAAAATGTTAATTCAAAATCATATCTGACTTACAAGTACCTAAATATTGTGGCAGTAGGATGAAGTGGTATGTAGAGAAAAAAAAACATACTTTAAAGCACCACATTTTCAACTTATAAACATTTTATAAAACAAAAGCCCCAAACAAGCAGTGATGGTTCACATTCAGCTTGAAGAAGAGGTTTGGGAATGGTGCCAGAAACGCTGACAGGAGCCCACCACGCTCTCAAACAGCAAGTGTAGGCCTGCCATGTGTGACATAACAAAAAGCTCCCAGCTTGTTTCTACGCAGATGCATAGTAGATGATTTTAGGCTCACAGCATATGCTGAGATGAGGTTTCATGGAAAATTTCCTGACACATTTTGGAAATCTTAACACTTTGACGATGGATGATCATTTTAGGAATTTGTCCTCCAGGGACAGTCTCATGCTGTCATCATCGCAGCGTTGGATTTCACAAGCGGGTTCTTAAAATCTTAAAGCTTAATAGTTTGAAGTTTATCTAAACTAGGGAGAGGTGAAGGATATGGTCTACATGCCATAAATATTTCACATGAAAGCTGTGCATAGATTGAAATTATTGTTAAAAATGCTCTGCTTTGCTATTGCACATGCCCGGTATATTGCCACGAGGCTCTCGCATGGTCTGAATTTTTTTTTTTTTTTGAAAGAATGGGAAAATAAAGTATCTTTCAGGTCTGATTATTTATTCAGAACAAAAATGGAGGATAAAAATATCAGCATTATCAGACATCGTTCCTTGTCCAGTTCTCTAAAGAGCCATCTGTCTGTTTGAAAAAATGAGCTTGTATGTCTTATTGTCCTGAAAAACAACATTGAGATTGGCCAGAATTAGCAAGTCAGACCTCATAATCAATATTGGTCAGGAAAAGGCTGATTGCTATTGACTATAACTGAGTCCACTGTATACAGAGTGGTGAGTGCTGGAGCAAGGTAGTGATTTCAGATATCAGAGACAGGTACTCCAGTCTGAGACTTGGAGGATGCATTGGCCCCACAAGATGCCACCATGGGCGGTTGCCCATGTCGCACATATCAGAAACCCACTGCCATAAAAGACTGTAGTTTATTTGTGAATTCCTTTATTGTGACTTTTATGTTTAGTGCATTACATTTCTGATGACAATATTGATAAATATGGTAAAAAATTACATACAATACAAACATGTAATGCAAAATTTTGAAATTGTGACATCCCTGTTATTATTGAATAATTATTGCAGAGATTAAATACATACCCTGTAGAAATGAGGATTTCATCCAATAAGACGGAAATCTAAGACTTGACTTGTGAACATGACCAATTCACATATTTTCAATTTAATTATCTAGAGTGTCTGATTTGTTGAAAGATTCATGTTTTTATTACTTTCTTTTTAAGTTCAAATGACATCATGTCATTGAAAGAACAGTCACGAAGTGTGCATGTTAGAGAGTGCCACTTTGACTATTTTCAGAGATTTGCAGTAAGGCAGAGATTTTGTGTTTTGATGAGGTTTAACATCCCAGGAGCAGCAGCTTTTTTAGACCAAAGTGGTTACACTTTTTTTTCCTTTTCTTTTGGCAGTGGGGTTTTGACCTCATTCATAGATCTCATGGACTTCTTGTCCTGTCATCCAAAAGCTCCAGATGTACTTCTGATTGTCAAATACTCCTTCACTTGAAGTCTTGACTCTGGGTTTGGGTCCCCCCAAAAACTCTTTTTTTTTTTTTTTTTTTTTTTTTCCCCAGAAGTTTCGATGCAAGCTGCTTTTGGTAAGATGACAAAATCCAAAGCTTTTGTTTTTATCCTCTTGACTGGAGCTTAGCTTTTATGTGACAAAAGATGCCCAGGGAGAGGCCCGCTGAAGAGAGAGACAGCTGTTGCCTGCTGTCACAATCTGTTTGCTTACCAGTGGTAAAATAATGTCAGCTTGGTTCTACTGGCAAGAGCTGATTACAGTTTTCATTCCCTGGTCTTTTTATAGATAGGCCCCTGATGTCAGTCATTGTTTGTGACCTAACAATCTCCCTTGTGCATGCCTGCAAGATTTTGTGCCTACAAATTAGACATTTTGTACATGACTTGTATTAAATTGTAGGTTGAATCATTTTGGTCTTTGTAGGACTGATGAAACATGCAGAAAGGAATTAATGCCAGTGTTGTTAGGATATTACTTTGCACTAAGGATGTCTTCTTGGGGAGTCATGTTATAAACTGTCTTTCAGATTTTTAGTTGTCATTTAGAAAAACTCAACTTAAGCAACAAAGAATAAACCATTATTTAAAAAATGCTGTTTTTGTTTCAAAGTTTTTATGTTAACAGGATAAACTAGAAAAAATAACAGATCTAAAAGTATACATTTTCATATTGATCTGGTAAATTATACAAGCAGCAGATTTATAATTCAAAGACAAGTCATTTTGACTAAATACAAGGAAGGCCTATAAAAAATATTCACCTCCCTGAATGTTTCACCCTTTTTATTGATTTTTGCAAATCAACCACAATCAACAGAATTTGGCATTTGCAACAAAATCATTTACAAAATAACTATGAATATTTGACACAAAAATAACTGATTGCATCACTTACCGTCTTCAAAATGACTGACCTAATTCAACAGAGGTCCAACCAATTAGAGCTAGTGGTTTCACAAGGGGTAGAATGGAGATTTTCTGAATGCAGTGATTGTTGTCCAAAGACATCTGTGTCTGGGAGGTCTATGCACTGGTTAATCAGTATTTCTGGCTGTGATTACAGTATGAAGACATCAGAACACTCCAAGGAGATCAGAGAAAAAGTTATTGAAAGTATCACTCAGGAGATGGGTACAAAAAAATTCTAAGGTACTGAGCATCCTATGAAGTTCAGTTAAGTCATCAAGAAATGGAAGGAATGTGGTTAATGTGTAAATCTGCTTAGATCAGGGAATGGATACTTCTTATAAACACTGTATGAGTCTTGTAGGGCACAAACCACAAATAACTTGAACCTTTCTTAAATTTTAGTTTTCTTATTAGATATTCAATTCTCTTAAACGTTAGCGCATATTTTGACACTACAACCACACACCTCGGGGTATTTTACTTGTAATTTCTGTAATAGACCAACAAGGTGTGTACATACTTTTGTAAGGTTGTGGCATTCCTCTCAGAAATCAGAAGCATAAAAAGTATACGGTGAGCTTGAAGAGCATAATAAGTTCCTGACACAATCATTAGCTGGTCTGCTTTGGTGCAAGGTGCAAACATGCTGCTTCAATAAACCAGTTAAGTGACCAACAGCACTGTGTTTGCAGAGTCAGGTTGTAAGACTGTGTGCGCGCACTGTTGTTGTGGTGGGTTCTGACGATTTCAAAGCAACTTTTGCATTCGTACAAGCTGCAGAGCTTCATCGTTTGGCCTTGTAATTGCAATGCACCGAAGGATTCTTGTGGAAACAGAATGTGTGTGTATGTGCTGTTTTTTGTCCATGGTAATAATATCTTTATGATCTCATTTTATTTCTTGAGCTCACCCCGTAGAACTGTTTTAATCTTAGTTTGCAGTGGTGTTTTGCTAATCGTTGTCTTTAATCTTTTTATTCAACCATTTTATTTCAGTGGCAGTATGGCTATGTGTTTGAATAAATACCACTGGCCTGCTGGACTTTGCTCTTTGTGTAGATTTGTTTGCACACCACCCATGCCTTGACCTTTTCTGTACTAACTCAGCTCGTAATGTGATTTATAGGGACAGTGGAACAGGAATTGAACACCTTGATATAAGCAATATTGGATCTTATATAATATTAACTGTGTTTACATGCGAACGAAGCTGAATGAAGCTGTCTTTCTGATCTGCACATAATGTGTTTTACTACAGCTTCATAGATTTTAGTGTCCTGACACTCTCTCCTAACATTTTGTTGTTTGTGGTTTGTGGAGATAATTAGTAACAGTTATGTTGCAACAGGCTTAACAAACTCATGAGACTGACCACAGGGGAAGCAGCCAGCAGCGTGACCCATTTGCTCAAGTATTTTGCCCTTTAAATATTTGCTGTGTGGATGTATCACAGTAAAGCACTTCTGACATTTGAACATGCTAACACAGGCACTGATCAAACCTTTGTTAATATGCAGACAACATATATATTTTTTAATTAGATGAAACAAGTAAAGGATTTTTTGTGGAAGGTTTGGTCAATCTCCCATGGCATGGTAGATTAATTATGAAAAAATAGACGATGAACCCACTCTGAGGATATGGAATGTGAGGAACAAACTGGGGCACTGTCTCCCAGTTCTTGTTCTCCCTTCCTTTTATAGGGGTAGCTCTTGGAAAGCACAGACAAACACTGTCTACCCAACATTTCTGAATACTCCTTTATCCGTCTGTCATGTTGATTTCCTGCTTGGTTTGACCCTTGAATCAGAACGCCATCATTTAATCCAAAGCTGGTTTATTTTCAACTTGACAAAGCATGTCAATGTCAATGGAAATCTGCTAGTGGAAGCAAAAGCATAGATAATCCAACTCAGAAATTAATGGAACACAATGTGTTTTAGACCAAAATTGGATCTAATATTATTTAAAGATATATTCTTTCTGAAGGAAGTGGATGAAGTTTTCAGATTTTTTTTTTGTAAAGTCTGAATCTGTATCAAATCAGAAATGCACTAATGTAAGATTTTGTCTTTTAAACAATGATATTATTTTTTTTAATCTGTGATCGATTTTTGACCAGCTCCAGTTTTCTTGTAAGAATGACAACAGCTGAATATTTGTTTTAGTAAACTCTCGTAATAAAAGTCTAAAGTAAAATGAAACAACAATTTCTCCCAAAACAGAGTTTGTTGCCTTGTATGACTTATTTTCAAACATTCCACAGATGAGGAAAGTCTTCACTCAGTGTCAACTTCCAAACCAGGGAGTGTTGTTGTCAATGCAACCTAGAGTATTTGCATATGGTGTGTTGGCTGAAAAGAAGCTAATTTCTTGTTATATCTATAGCTCAGATAAATTATGCTAATTTCCTTTTTTGTGCCTTACAATCATAAGGCAGAAAGGCCTTATAAATATCTGTTTCTTATTTGCATTCCAGGCACACTTCTGCAGAGGTTAGACGGAACTTCATTGGGAACTATGGCTTATATCACAGTCGGTCCAACTCCAGCTCGTCTCCCACTGCCTACGTCAATGTGGTGAGTTTCGTTCTGTAGGAAAATAATACATTAGTGTTTGAGTTCAAACCTGTTTATTCTCCTCATATCCCACATCATCATCTTAAAGTATGCCTTTAAAATATTCAACTAATTCTGAGGTAGCATAACTGCATGCAAGGAAATGAAATATTTTTTTTTCACTGATGTTTTTTATTGCTTTTCTTGCTATTTAATATGAACTTTAAGGATCATCACACTAAAACATTGTAAATGTTTCATGCCAATAATCTGTTGTAATATTGTTATGGTTTGCAGAATTTTTTGCCCCTAATGCAGCACTCTAACAGCTTTAGTGTTTGTAAGCGTATCATCCTCACATCCTCTTTACTGTCATTAGCCTGGAGAAAGACTGACTCAGTGCAGAGTCTAGTCTTGGAGATTATACTTTAAGTCCCAAAAAATCTGCAACAAAACAAGAAAATGCCTTAGCAAAGACGACTGTTTGAATCATCACAGTGGATGGGGATAAGCAGGCCTGTCGAGTAAACATGCAAAATAATTAAAAAGTAAAATTATTTTGCTAATTCAATTTGAAATACACAACTCGCATATTAAAAGGACTCCTCATAAATAGTGACATGTTTCAACTGTTTACTATTGTTCATTCACATTTTTATGACTTAAAGTTAATGATTACACAATATCTTGTTGTTTAACAAAATCAATTTTTAATTATATTTAATGATGCAATATTGTCTGTTGTTCAGAAGATGGCAAATAAAATCATTCAGAAGGAAAAAAAGACATCTTTCCTGATGGAGCTAGTAGATCAGAACGCTTTCCAAACATTTTAATAGAATGTTGGATGGAAGAACAGCTTTGGTAGAAAACAATGCACACGTGTCTGCAGTCTTTAGTAGGTTGAGAAGTAAAAAAAGACCATTTTAAGAGTTCAGAAGAGATTCACAAAGTGTGGACTGGACCGGAGTCAGCGAGCTCCACCACATACACATCTATCTAATTCATGCTCTACAATCACAGGTGTCAAACTCCAGTCCTGGAGGGCCACTGCCCTGCAACTTTTAGATGTGCCTCTGCTGCACCACACCTGAATAGAATAATTAGGTCATTAGCAGGCCTCACACAAGAAGGAGGTAATTAAGCCATTTCATTCCAGCGTTTTGTACCTGTGGCACATCTAAAAACTGCAGGACAGCAGAGGACTGCAGTATGACCCCCCTGCTGTTGTTCTGCTCCTTGTGTTAAGTCACTCCTGAAGCAAAGATGTTAGAAGTTTCTCATCTGGTCTCAAGAGAAGAAGGAACAGACTGTTTCTGAGTTATCCAAAGTTCATTGCTTTTTTAGATGAGGGTACATTTTGCTCTTATCTTTGGGAGCTACATTTCTGAGAGGGACAGACAGTTTTTGCAATCCATGATGGGCAAGGGAGGTAGGTCATCTGCTAGTGTTGGTCCACTTTGTCTTCTTAAGTCCAAATAAAGCACAGACATCTATCAGAAAGTTTCATGTTTCTCTCTGCTGGCAAGCTATATGTGAATGCTGATTTTCACATTTTCCAACAGGACTTGACACCTACCCATTTTGCCAAAAGTACCAATGCCTCCTTAAATGAGGTATTAATTGAACAGCAAATTTGTCTGACCTAAAATGCAATAACAATCTATGCCATAGACTATATGGCATAGGCGTAACCTCCATTACACCTTAGGAGAGCCACAGGCTAATCACCTCCATGCCACACTGCATTAATGCATTAATTAATGTAAAAGGAGCCCCAACTAGTATTGAGTCAATGCCCTTTATTTCTGTATGCAAGATCCTTTATTTTTTGGTATTATGTATTTTTGGTATTATGAATTGTTTGCTCAGAAACTGAATTTTTTTTTTTATCAGCTCTAAACCATCATTATTCAAAATAATTGAAATTAATTCTTTAGGATGCATCACACAGCATAAAAAATCTACACAAGTTTTATTTTTTAAACTGAATTTCTGAAATGCATAATCTTTTTCATATTATTGTAATTCAGTGAGATGTACCTTGATAACAATACATGTTTCCTAAACATGGTTTGGAAAACTCTGGATTTCTTTCTACATAGGAGTGAATGGCACCGTTGCAGGTTGGAGCATAGCAGGTTGTTATCACAGCTCTTCTGAGCAAATAAACAGAATGATGCAGTCTAATCCTGTGCAGGGATTGGTTCCCACACTACGCTTCAAGATTTCCTGTGGCACCCTTTGAGTCCCTGTCTCTGCCTTCCAGTGTTTTATCTTCCACTTCCTTCTTCTTTGTTTTTTTTTTTTTTTTTTTTTTTCCTGGCTTTTCTCTGTCATTTCATCCTACTCTGCTGCTCTACATTTTTGTCACTCAAAAGTTTACCAAAGCTCTTAAGTGCTAAGTCTCCTGACATATCTGTAGCGTGACTTAGCTGAAACCCTGTTATACTTCCCTGGGTTTGATCCTTGAGCTTCTCAGCTGACGTGGTTTCGGTTGCACTACTTAGACCCTTCACCCCACTCTTCCACCTCCACCTGCTGGCATCCAAGACTGTTAATCTGTAACCTGCTTGAGTCGGGGAAATGGGTCAGCGCCTAGGCTGCCGACTGGCACTGGATGGGGCTGTTTACCTTTCAGCTTATGAGGGGGAGCGAATGTTTAATATGTCTGGATTTGGCATGCAGGGAGAGAGGTTTTAATGCCATAATCTCTGGGACGGTGGTTTTCTTGTTATTCAGCAGTGAGAGCTCAGGGATGAGTGAGGGATATTCACTGTGGCAGTTGTGCTTGGAAATGTGTGTGTTGCCGGTTGAGTGTTATTTTAGTTTTGCTGCAAAAACGAAGAGATTAAACAAAAAGCTTTGCATGATATTGTGTGCTGCTAATGTTTGCCCCTGTGCAATCTGTTCCTGTGTTGAAACACTGGTTGAAAATGGGAGCGCTTCAGTGATGTCACTTCCTACAAAGCGTTGGTGGTTTTTAAGCATGTTCAAAGTTTGTAGTCTGAATTTAAGATAATAGAAAGCAGATGGTGCCATCTTTTGCTCCAACTGGTCCTGATGTTGGATGTTTCCCTCCACAATCCTCTGTAGTTTTCATCTTCTATGAATAAGAGGATGAATGTAAAGAGGATCTGTTTGCTAGCTTGTGGTTTGGTTTCAGAAAAGAGCAATCAGCGTCAGTAGAAACGAACAGTAGTACAGGTTCCCATATCCGGGCTACGCCATTTTGTACACTTCCTCTTTAAAGTGGCACTTTTCAGTTGTGAGCAGGGTAAGTCTAACATATCTGTTTGAGCCGTGCAGGTACTAACAGAGACTTTAAAGCTATGCTAAAACGCTCATATGTCTGTGGCGAGGTTAAATTAAGTTCTACATTTTAAAAATGCTGCTTGTCTACGGTTTCTGTTTGCAGTCTCATCTGGCTTGATGGGGTGGATTTCAAATAGCAAAGTGTTGGAAGATTTATCAGTTTCTTGAATAATCATATCTGATGTGTACTGAAAATGTTTAAATCAGAGAATTCATCATGTTGAATCTTGGAGCATTTTTTCTCTTTTATCCTAATAATGAAGCACATGAAAGGTTGCAGTTTGTATCATCTGGCCGATCTGCTTTAAGAAGTAGATTTTGCAGAAATATGATCATCATCATTGAGAGCTGATTGAATACTTAAGGAGTTTTCCTTTCTCCCTTGTGTTAACTCTGCAGAGCACCATTCACAGATTACAAGCATGCATGCATTAGCATTCATAATTTTTTTTTTGGCGGGGGGAGGGGGGGAGTTCATGCTCTGCACTAAAATAGAGAGAAGCTATGCCGTGATGATTGTTCTAGCTCTGAGTAAGACTGCCTCATTTGGAATCTTGTTGAGGCACACACCATCCCTGTAGAATCGAGGCGCTTCACCTGTGTACACAGCATTATGCCGCGTAGCTCTTTTTTCAAAATTGCTACTATTTTGTAGCTTGCTTGCACAGCTGCTCGTGTCATTAGTTTTGCAGAGAAATGCGCTTCAGGGTGTGCGGATGTGCAAAAACATGTCTGCAGGCAGACAGAATTTGCTCTGCCCGTAAGAGTTGCGTAGAACAATGACTCGTGCTGTTGCTGCAGATTTCCCCACCTCTCCTCTGTGCACATACTGCTCATGAGTGCGTGCATGACATTTGCTATAGTACCTCTGTACTTTTATTTTCCTCTTCTTTTTTCACCTCCCCTACACATAGTTTTAAAAATACTTTTCTAAACCCTTGTAGGAGCATAAGCATGATTAAAAGCTTAGGTGTTTTTGTTTTTTTGTAAGCTGTTCTAAATATTTATATGCAAGAAGATGCTATTTGTCTTTTTTGCATTTGTGCATTGCCTTTGTAAGCTATTTTTAATATTTCAGAAGGAGACTGTTGTGTTTCTGTAAGCTGTCTGTTTCTGCACCTTGTTTTCTGTTTCTTTCCTGGATGTTCCTCTTTTTACCAGCTTAACCAGCTTAACCTGACTACTTTCTTTCCTAATCAGTTGGACATTTTGCTACCAGTTGCCTTGCAAAAAAGGCTCACATAACCATTGATCTTGGGGATTTGTTAAAGTGTGTATTGAAGTGACTATATTAACTATGTGCAGAACTGCCTTTATCCCCGTATGTTGAGATAATTATAGATTTCCTTTTGATCTACCTGACAGGAGAGTGGGGTTTTAGAGTTTCTGTCTAAAAATAGGTTCACTAAGAGCAGAAAAGGCCCAGCTGTCTAAAACAAGCCAGGTTTGTTCCAGTTACTATTTATGTCTGTTTGTGTGTCTTTTGTTCCTAGACAGGTATGAGCTATTAGAAAATAGTCATGATTCAACATGTTTGGTCCTACCCCCCTTTTTTTTTTTTCCTAAAAAAAAAATCTGCACTGTTTACAGAGAATTACACAAGTATACATGCTAGCTGAACTTTTTCCACATATTCTCAGATTACTACCATCAACTCCAGTGTATTTTATTGGCAGTTTACACAATAGACCAACGTAAAGTAATGAATAACTATGAAGTAGGAGGAAAATGAGCCATGGTTTCTCTTTTTACTAATAAAAATATAAAAAATGTGATGTGTACACCAGACTAGCTTTATTGATGCATTTTATATCCACCTTTTTAATCCTCCAGATATTTTGGGGTTTGTCTCTACTTCCTTTGCAACATTTTTCACCCATTCACCCAGTTGTGCTTATTCTTTGCAACAGATATTCCCCACCTGAGCTGTGAATATCTGCAGCTTCTCCAGAGTTACAGTGGTCCTCTTGCCTGCTTTTCTGATTAACTTTTTTCCCCGTCTAGATTCGACGAAATTCTGTGGCCCTAATATTTTCTTGCTTTCATGTTGTTGAATGTTGCCATGGTGATCCCACGTCTCACTTTAGGCTCACTCAGATCAGTATCATGTGAGGGTGTGAAAGTTAGCTACAGTTGCATCCAAATGGACAGGGGTATTTATTTTGACATCAAGTTGCACGCAGCAGACTCTCGTCTGCCACCTTCCGAAAGTAAATTTGTGCGACTGTTTAGTTTCATTTCAAAGTAAAGATGCCGTAATATATTTGCAAGCTGCACTTTTCAGATTTATGAAGAATTCTGAAGGTATTATTTTCTTTCATCTTCACAGTTGGTCCACTGCATTACTTCCATCTAAAATATATTGGAAGTTGTGCTTATAATATGACGAAAGTCCTGCACAAACTCATTAGCCAAAATATTAATTTATTTGCATTACCTAGGGTGCTTATACTTGTAATCCTTTAAAGAAATCACATATAATCATTTTTTAGTAAATAATTCATTTCTCTGGAGATGCAAAGCTTTAGTGCTTACTTGATTATATTTGCTGCTGAAATGCCTTAAGATTCCTTTAGTCTCCTTCCATCAGAAAACTTAACTTTCATATCTATGACCTCTGGGTTTCTCAGCCTCCGGCGTATGACGCAGTGGAGCCATTGGACCTGGAGGAGTTCCTGATGTCACAGTTAAGAAGTGAAGACTCAGATCTGATGCATGAATTTGGAGACTTCCCTGACGATGACCTGAAGGTGGAGCAGGTGGAGAAGGAGCGACGTACCATCCGGCACTCTGTCCCAGAGGACGGGTGAGTTACGAGCCAGAAATCATCAAAGAGAGGAATATTTATATAATGTCCACACAATTTCACAATCACTTAGAGAAAGACTTTAAGACACAAGGCTTTTATTGGAATGTTTTCTTTCATTTCTCAAACTATTTTGTCATTTTATCTTGCTAAACATATGTGTCTTGCACCTTGACCATGACTCTCAGATAAGCTGAGACGTAGAATTAATGGTTTTCAGATGTCTTTGAATGTCTGCTTGCATATTTGCGTGTCTACATATTTTTTTTCCCCCTGTTCTCATTCCTTTCCTTTCAGAGGCGACTTAGATCCACATGTGAGAGATTGCGTGAAGAGTTACACCCAGCCATGGCTGGTTGTTTCCAGAAGGTAAACTCTCCAACTTTGTTTCAGTCCAGTGATCTCCATGTTTCCCCGAATGACAAACACCAGCGTTCTGTACATCGCATGTTAATCCTTGTTGTTGTCTGTGTTTGTGCATGTAAAGGTGCCAGGGGGATGGCTGGAGTGCATATTCAGAGCGAGTCGGCCTGCATAAAGTCCTGCATAAGCAAATCTTTGAGTCTGATTTTCAACCAGAAAACAAAGACAAACCAGTAAGAAGCCTACTTACTTACAGCACTCCTTGTATAGCATTTTAATTCCAGCCTCTTTTGAATAGTTTAAGCACCAAATAGTTTGTTAATCAAACTAATGTGAAAGACACTAATATCTGGCTGAATAACCTAGGTTTATGGAAGGTTTTCGGCCTTTATTCTCTTTTCAACGATGAACAAAGTTTGCGCAGAGAGGCTCAATGCAAATGCAAATGTAATATTCCGGACATCATAGCATCTGTTTTATCACATGACCACCTAGCATGTAAATATATTTGCATGCTGGCCATTGAAAATAGCTGACAGTCAGGTAGACATGAATCACCTCTGCATTCAGCTGATGTGATAATGCCGACTTCGTATAATCTTTTTCATCTGTGCATGATTAGATGTCTCATTTGGTATTTCAAGTAGCTATTGACCCTTCAGAAAGATGCCAATCTCTGCACACTATGCTCCTCGGAGTTCACTCAGCGGGCCACAATTGTTGCTGTTCACTTTCACTGTGCACTTGCAGTTGACTCTGGACTATTTAGTAACAAGTGAACTTTACAACTGGACTTATACAGGTGGCATCCTCTCACAATAACAAATTTGAATTCCCTGAGCTCCTGAGGATAACCCAGTCTATCACAAATGTTTGCAGAAGCAGTATGCATGCTAAAGTGCTTGTTGTTGCACTTATGGAAGCTAAACTTCCCTTGTGCTTTCAGTTAGTACACACAGTTGAGCTGACCTCTCAAAATCCAGCTTGCTCCCATGTACATGTATATGGATAAATTAACATTTGTCCACTTTCCTCGTAGTCGGACTGTTTTTTTTTTTTAAAGGAGCTGCAGGAAAAGCGTGGTCTCTTCATTTAAAGTGTCTTTTGTTGAAGACGCTTCACTAAGAGCAGTATGGCAGTCCATACTGATGAAGGCCTGAGAAGCATGAATGTGAAAAGCAAGGGGGTGGGTTCTTTAATACCGAACACAACAGCGTGTTGTTATTCTTATCACTCCCTCCACTGTGAGAATGGCTCTTTCAAGTTTAGTCGGCCTCGTTTGCGCAGAAATAAAACGTGCTATTTGCCCAATTTGTTTAACGAAATAAGTTCCTCATGTTGTAAAAATGTGGAAAATTACAAATTCACCAACCGATAATTAGCTGGTCAGGTCACTGCCTCATTTTCCTAGTGGTGATTTATTAGGCCAACTTCCCACGCTGGCCCCTCTACAGATTTTCTGTCACAGAGTGACCAAATCCCTGGCAGTCCCTGCCACCCAGCTCCCTTAAAGCACCGCTTCCACCCACTGCTTGCTCTGGTTAATCATCCAAACCCAAAGGCCCCCTATTACTGCTGCAGGCTTCCCATCATGTCTGTGCCAGAGAGAAAGAGAGAGAGAGGAAGAACAACACTACTGTCCCCTGTCCTTGGTCCAATCTGTTTCAACAAAAGCCTCGGGTATGTGGTGTGATGGACTCCTGGAGCCTCGACAGGGCGAAGCTTTACCAGGGTGGCTGCTAGGTCAGTCCTACCCTGTAGGGTAACGGCTTGTATCTGGGCTTGATGGATGATGAGAGTGAAAAAGACAAGAAGAGTGGGGGGATGGCATGAGAGAAGGACCTCATCATGCAGTGTGGCTGCAGAGGAGTCATGCCATGCCCAGTAGCTTGGTGTTCATGCCAGGATCAGAACTTGCTCTTTAAACATAAAAAGTTATTGAAATTAAAGAGTATTTTCTGTTAATCATTTCATCTCATCATTGGGATTAAACTGATGAATGAATTAATTTCATTACGTTGCATGTACATTTGCAAAGAATCTGTCAAAAAAAGATGGATTGTCTTTTTTTCCAAGTCAGGGTTCTGAAAATATAATCTAAAAACACGGCCTTGTCCCAACACTCTGTCTTTTGGTGTTGAAGTCCTGGGGTTTGCTCCAAAGAGCTCTTGTGTAAACACAGTTCAGGAAATGACCTAGCTATGAATGAACCTTTTAGGAAGGTTGTATTATTTTAAGATGGCTCCAACCAATCTGGAAGTACTTTGATACTACAAATGGGTTTATTATTCAGACATGATCAAAGATGATTTTAAAGGGCCTCCGAACATATCTGTATATCACAAAACGGAAATTCACTTGATTAGTGGAAGTTCCTGCTGCTTTCTTCAGTCCAGATGTGTTGCTTGCAGCGTTTTGGTTGTCAAATAATCATCAACTCCAGAAATAAATGAACAGATCAGTTCTGTACTCTGTGCTGCTCGGGACAAATTGACCACATGTAGAAAGAGCAGAAAAGCAGTACAGTAGGAACAGTGCCATAACTATTGTTTTCTCTGGATATTCAAATTCACTTTAACTTATCAAAAAAACATTTCAAGTGTGGTCCTAAATTAATGGCTTATTGATAAATTGCTGATATTAACTTTTGTATCAAAAACTGGAGTCACAAACATTTATTAGAATTCGGAAAATGTTTATTATAGCCTTAAGGACCAAACAACAAAGACTTGACATCGCGAATGGGTTTAACTGTCTCATCAACACAAGCTTTGCCTGAACTTTTAATTCTGAAATACTGTTCAAGCAGAAAATTAATATTTACCATCTAATTAGAATTTAACAAGAGGAAGTCGTATCTAAATGTCTTTTAATAAGACTTTCCTCTACATCTAAATGTAACATTTCAGTTTCATTCAGTGTGTTCATATAGCGCCAGTTCACCATAAATATCGCCTCAAGGCACTTTACATAAAAGATGGTCATCTTTTCTTCATCCATCATTTTTCTCTCAAGTATTTTCATTCCTGTCACATGAATGTGATTCTGCTGGACCACGCCTTCGCACCAACGTGTGCTCCTCCATCTTTGCCTCAGGTCAAGTCCCCGACTCTTGCAGGGCTGAGCGACGACTCCAGCCGCACGCTAACCTCGTGTGATTTTAATTTGCGAAGCCTGGCTCCGGACCAGAGGGTCGAGGGACTGCTGGCCTTCAGCAGCCACGAGGAGCTGGATCGCTTCAACCAGGAGGCGCGGCATGCAAAAAGACATCCCGAGGTGTTTGCGCTTTACCCGCCACCTGATGAGGTGAAGTATTCACTATTTAGCTATTTAAATATGTATAATTCACATAGTTAAATCAACCAAAGCAATTAATCAAGGTTTTATTTGTGGAGACTTGTGCAACTTTTAATATCAATGTTGAACGCTGACCTTCACTCTGAGCAGATTTGAGCTTGGTTTTTGATGTTCCACATCTGCAGAACATCAAATATTTAGGAAAATCGGCCCTTGCATTGTGCAAAAAAACATTTTTCTGAAAATATAAATTTTCTTCCAGTCTGTCCACATCTGCTTTTCATTTTTTGCTTCTTTTTGTTTTTGTTCTAGGACGATGCGGTGGAAATCCGGCCCATTCCCGACTGCCCCAAAGAACACACTGGAGAACGCATCTTGATTCGATGCCAGGCCATGAAGTATGTCATACATTTTCATTATATTGTGGGAGGGAGAATAGTTCTATCATTTCATCAGCTGCTTTCTGTTCATTGTGCACGGTGGGCAGAGAGCCAGCAGTTGCTCGTTTTAAAGTGAAAATCTTCAAGCACCCTATTATGTATGAAAATAAACTTTTCTGTTTTATGTAGCAAATAAGACACTGATGGATTTAACATGTGATTGTTACTTATGAGTCTAAGTAGATTAATAAAAAGGAATTAATTGACAGACAAAGCAATACATCAGGGTGGAGGACTGCTCTGTGGAGGGGTTCCTCCCTAAAAAGTCTGTATTCCTCTCTCTACTTGCTGAATTTTTCTGTCTTACGCACACACACACACACACACACACACAGAGAGAGAGACCACTCACATTTTTTCTGCCTTACACTTTTCATAATGCCTGTCCCTGTGCAGCCCATACAGCTGCCAAATGTCTGGGTTAATTTCTCAAATTGCAGTGGTTTGGCATCCCACTTTCTGCCCCCCCCCCTTTTTTTTTTTTTTTTTTTTTGATCCCTCAGTTCAGCATGTCATCATTTAACGTTGGGACAATTGGTTCTTTCCTGTCATGACTGCCGTTTACAGGAAGCAAATATATTTTGAGCTCAACTGTAAAAACAGAGTTCCACTCATTGGCCATACTTAATTTGCATATGTCCTCTTCTTCCTTCACTTTAAGGTTTGAAATTGACATCGAGCCCATTTTTGCCACCATGGCCTTATATGACCTGAAAGAGAAAAAAAAGGTAAGGAAACTCGTTATTTTTGCAGAATAGCTACTCTTATTAGGGAGTACTAGTCTGCCGGGTGTGTCCCAGTGTTCTCATGTCTACATATGCACAATGGTATTTCCTCACATTAATTCTAATACTAAAAATGGTAAATGGACTGAACTTATGTGGTGATAGTCATAGGCCTGTCGCGATCAACGATAAATCAATTAATCGCACGATAAATTAAACCTATCGACCTCATTTTGATTATCGTCTCTTCCTGTCTTTTTTTTCTTTCTGTTGATGACACTGAATGAAAAAAGGCTCAACTTCCTTAGTGTAATGTCCAGCGCACACGACACGAGTTGTTGGCGGACTGTTGGCCCATTTTCAAAACCTGACAGAAATCCTAGGTATAACGGTTCGATCGGGTTCGTCGTGCCATGTGGTTTCCAGCCACATGGGTACAAAGTAATGGCTACAAGTCCAGTTAACTAATTTTAAAACCAGGCATTAAACGATGCTTTACTAGAATCTACCTGTGATGCATGTGGCTAGAGTCAGCGTAAAGTCCTGACTGAATGAAAATCATTATAACCTAGTTATGTCACGTTAATGAAGAACAGCTGAAAACATACCAGGTTGCGGTAGCAATTTGGCTCCAACTCCTCTCCTGGTCATTTCTATATTCTTTGACCGAAATGTTGAATAAATATTAATGTTGTTTCCACATATCATCTCCAATGTACGCTGCAATTCAAGTTGTGCCTAGATAGTCATTCAGCTATATCCTTCAAATCTTTGTAAAGATGTAGGACTTGGGAGGAGGTCTCACTTCTCCCTCCAGTTTGACTCAGTTTGAGCTACTTTTGTATGACAGAATGGGGGAAAATAAGTTTAAGTCTCTGGAAGAGCGAAACTGATAGAGATATCCTGAATGATCCGCAGCAAAGGTGGTTCCACAAAGTATTGACTCAAGGTAGTGAATGCAAATGTGTGCCAAAAATTTCAGGGTTTTTATTTGAAAGTCTTTCTCCAAAACCATTAAACCTTCCCCCTGAACTTCACAATTATGCACTGCATTGCATTGGTCTCTCACACAAACTCCCTCTTGCACTGTAAAGTGGAAAATGCCAAACCAGAGCAGTTTATCTTGTGAGAGTTAGATTTGTTTTTTTCTTTTAGGATATTTTTCATCTTTGTTGATTTGAACTTGTGCCGTTTCCACTTTGGTCTAATAACACCGGTTTTCACACAACCTCTTTAAATTTGCGTAGGAAAATACCACAAAGCAAACCTTTTAACATCTGAAGTCAGTTTTACTGCATAAATATGTATTAAAAACAGAAGTAAACGCCAAATACCATGTATTACATGAGCATGCTTTATGCAATATTCTGTAGATGAACTAAATTAGAAAACTGAATGCTCAACACGACATATAGGAAAAAATATATAAGCTGTCGCTTAAAAAAAGAAAACCATATTGTTTGGCAATTGGCAGCCTTAAATTGCTTCCAGTGATTTGTACAGAGGCAATATAACCAAGTAAATCTTTAGCTTTAAAGTGAATGACTACTTGTAAATGAATAGCTTAAGAGACGTCTGGATTTACTTGAGTGAATATTTTTTGGGAGGGAAAAGAATGGAAAAATTATGAGCATATTGACCTCTAAAATGAGAATTTTCTATTGACCTTCTGCCGTTCTGCTCACATGGTTTTTGTGCTGCTCTGGAAGATTAACGGCATTAAGATACTCCAATGGATAGAAGAGAAGAACTGGAAATTGCCACCACAGAAGGAGATTTATTAGCATATATTTCCGGATGATACACCAAACAAAAGCTTGTTATTGCCCACCTCCTGGCAAAGATTAGTAAAAAGCCTCAGAACAAGTTGATGTTGTATTGCTGTTGTATGCAGGAACTGTATTTAGAATTGTATGTCAAAGAACATTCGGGGGGAAGAAACGAGACCCATTGCGTAATGGGTTCCACGCCGTACTTAACAGTAGCTACATACTCATCGTTCAAATTTCTAAGTATTTGTTTCTGAAAAGTTTAAACTTGGTCTCATCGAACCAAAGTGAACAATTACATTTAAAAATACAGCAGCGTTTAGCAGAGGCAGCCGGTTTATGCTTGTGGTGAAGGACAGAGCGGGCTCTTTCCTGGTAGGTCTCTCAAATAATCGGTTGGCAGGTCGACAGCTGGTATTTAGACTAGGTGGCACTCTGATTGACTTTAGGAAATGAAAGTATAAAATAAAAAGTGGAAAGAGAGGAAATTTTAGGGGTCCCAACAAATGTGGCAATACCCTCTCACCTTAAATAAATTATATTGAAAGCTGGTTTTCAAAATGATAGTTAAAAAGATACATATTTTCTTTCTAGGCTTTTTAAATTCATTTTCACCAGGGGCGCAAACAAGCCTAGAGAGCACATTAAGTTAAAAAAATGATTGCAAGTAACTTGAAGTTGCAATTCTGATAGTATATCTTTGAGGCGGTGAAACAACTTCCTGTCTGTTACTATGGGTAAAAACAGAGGCTGACTGTTGAAAAGTCATGAAGCATGTCTCCATCTGCATGTTGAGCAAACTGTCACTCTTGTTTTGTCAGAGGTGATTTACAGCTGAAACTACAAACCGATCACTTTTGACCTACTTATCTATAAAATTGTCACCTTTTTTCCTCCTCTATACATTTCTGAAGCTCTCCTCGGTATGCTTGTTTAGCCTGTTTTTCTCCTTTTTCAGTGCTGTGGTTAAAAATAGGTTGTTTGTTGCTTGTGTTGTGTTTTTTCATGCACCTCTCAGGCTGTTTTACGTTTGTGAAATCTGCAGCAGATGTTCATAAAATTCCACTTAATACTCTGGGTTATTAAAAAATGTCCTTCTTAGAGCGCAGAGGCAAGCTTTGGCCCAACGAGCGGCCTACTTAGGATTTCAAATGCGCAGATGTAAAACAAACAGAGGTTTTACATTAGGCATGCAAGCAAATGAGCTTATTTTACAGCAAGAAAGAAATTGATTGTTTACAAGTATTTCCTATTATGAATGATGACCTTTGTTGTTTTGTAATAAAGTTTATTACCAAGATACATCATTCCTTAAGAGCATTCCTCTGTAGTCAGCAGTATAAGGTCAGACTCATGCAGTTTATGCATAGAAAATTAGCAGGCATGCTAGATTTTATTTTTTTCTCCAGCAGTTTTCACAAAGATTTGTTTTGATTGAAGCGGTTGGAAGAGGAGCGTGCTACGCAGATGCTAATTCAAAAGCACCAGATGTTCTCCGTCTGACAATGCAAAGCTTGTTGGTGCAAGGCGGACGCATCACTCTGTGATCAGAAACGATGTCATGTTGAAGAGGGGTTATTGCATTCCATGCGTCTCATTTCATCACAGTTTAATAGTGATTTGTAATAACGATTCTCTCTAAATATTAACACAGTGAACACTGGGCCTTTGTTCAACATTTAGCGAGTAAGTGATGCATGTCTAACTGTAGAAGTCGGCTGGCTCATATTAGCAAAAGATGAATAGTTTTTTTTTTTTAATGTTTCAAAAGTAAAGTAAGAAAATTATAGCATGCAACTTATTCATTACCCTTAGTCTGATAACCTGAAACAAAATACAGTGCAACTAATTACCTACAGAAGTCCATCTAATTGTTGAGTTTGCATGTTTTCTATTGGTTTCTCTCCTGCCATTCACGTAATGACGACTGAAGATAGAGCAGCTCTGCGGGTAATTCTGCATATATAAATGGATGGACGTCTTGCAAGAAGGTGTATTTGCCATGAAGCAGAAAAACCCCCAAAACATTTGCCGTAAAAACAGACGACATGGTATGAGGTGTTTTGTGATAGATGAAACAGATTAGACAAAAAGGCTGCGGCAAAATACTTATCTAAGCATGCAACCCAGTCAAAGTTAATCTTGATGATTTCCAGCTACCAAACACGGCAGGTTTGGTTTGTTTGAGTGTGTGCTGCTCTGGTCAGTGCAGCAGAGGTATGTGCAGTATTATGGACAGAGGTTAAAAGCCCTGCAGTGAATAGGATCACATGACACGCTGCAGATCCGGTCAGATCAGAACATTTTCTTTCTGCCTGCAGGCTGTAATAAAAAAGGGAGAAGAGAAGTTGCTGAGTCAGCAATGCTTTTTAATCAATTTATTGAGTCTGCTGCTTGTCTAACATACTACTCTTCTCTTAAAAAAAAAAAAAAAAATCTGTTTCTTTCATTTTATCACCCAGATATCGGAGAACTTCTACTGTGATCTCAACTCAGAGCAGTTTAGAAACTTCTTGAAACCTCACACTCCACATGTGGATCACTCCACCCTGGCCAGATCTGCCATCTTCTCTGTTACTTACCCGTCCCCTGATATATACCTGGTCATCAAGGTAAGAATAAAAGAACTGATGTCCTTTAACAGTCGTGTGGAAAACGGCAGAGGTTCCTGGTTTTAAGGAAACCCTATAGTTGAAATCTAAAATATACTGCGCTCCCTGTAATTCAATGCATTGTGAACCTTTGCCAGCAAGATATAGATTTTTTTAGGGGGGGGGGCTGAAATGTTGCAAGCTTCTCTGATTACTTGTGTACATCCTGTCTGTTTCAGATTGAGAAGGTCCTCCAGCAAGGAGAGATTAGTGACTGTGCTGACCCCTATTTAACAATGCGGGAGAGTGACTCTACGAAGGTAAAGTAGCAGAGCAATCTGTTTGTTGTGTCACCAGACTCACTTCACAGAAATAAGCTGGCCTGTTTCTTTCTTCCCCTGGTAAAACCAATGATTCTTGTGGGTTTATTATTTAACTCTAAAATTAAAAGTAAATGTTTGTGGCTTTTTTTTTTTCTTTCTTTTTTCCAGAACAGAGACAAACTTGAGAAACTGAAGAGCCAGGCAGAGGCTTTCTGCCAGAGGCTGGGCCGCTATCGCATGCCTTTTGCTTGGGCGACAGTTAACATCATGGAGGTCATCTCTCAAACTGCAGCCTCGGACCGCGATGTCACAGATTCTGACAGTGTGAAAGGAGGTGTGTGCGAGTTTGTTCATAGAAGAACCTGCTTCAGACTAGAGTCGTTTCCTGCATGTGGTTTTTCCATCATATTTTGGAGATTTACCAGAAGATCCAGGTTATGTTTTATTCTAAATGAGTACAAAGTATTCTTGGGCACAACTTCTTAATGGTTCCTTCACAGTATATTCACATAAGGGACACATTTTCCAAATGTCGATTTTAAATGAGCCTGGATGTCCTGTCAGGTCCTTCCTATCGACTGTAGCAGTATATTGCTGGAAAGAAAAAAAAAAGAGAATGGACTAGTGGGAAGAAATGTCAGACCAAAAAGATATCTGAAAGTCCATCCATCCATTTTCTGTACACCACTGTCCCTTAGTGGGGTCGGGAGGGCCGCTGGTGCCCATCTGCAGCTAACGTTGCAGGCGAGAGGCGGGGTTTCTGAAAGTCATGCCTTAAAAAAAGATTTAAAAAAACAAAACTGCAAATACCAGCACAGGGACTGGTGAGATGTGAGAATTGGTGCAAAGCCATGATGGAAAGGGAATAACGGTGATCTGCAAACAAAATCAATTGTCTATAAAACTGTCTAGTTCTTTATACCCTTTTCTAAATTAGTACGTCTGGATATTCATAAGTGATATCGTGATTTCTCAACAAATCATCTCTCGCATGTCAACTTTTCAGCTAATTGTACTCACTTGTTCTCTGGGAGTATTGAAAAGTGTTTCCACAAATTTTAAAAAAAAAAAAAAAAAAAAAACATTGTTTCTTTCAAAAATCTGTCATAATACATTCATCTTACCTGAGTTAATATTTATTCAATCCTTTTTGTTTTTTCCTTCCTGAAGGTAAATCCAGCAGCATGGACCGGAAAGCGCAGCTCCCCAGGAGGAACTCCGAGCGCTTCACTAGCATGGAGGAAGCTTGTTATAACGTTCACACTTTCAAACCTGCAACCATCACCATCCCTACGATTTTCAAACAGGTTAGACAGCCGAACACAGAAATCAGACTTTTTTTTTTTTTTTTCTTCTTCTCCTTTTAAAGCTAAACTCGACAAGATAGATGTCGCAAAGACACGAGGGCGTGTACCAGCTTGCCCCTGCGGCCTATTATGAAAAGAAAAACGCACTGTAAACGTATCAAGCTCTTTTAATGTTTCTGCTTTGTAGTTGCACCTTTTGTATATTAGTTACTTTTAGACCTTTTCATTTTTGCCATTTATGTAAATTTATAAAAAAAAAAAAAACTAACATTGCGTGTGTTTATGTTTCAGGAAGGGGATCGTCTAAGTGATGAGGATTTATTGAAATTCTTAGCTGATATTAAGAAATCCTCAACTCCACAAAGAAGGATCAAGACAATACCAGGTTTTTCCTCATTGCATTTAACTACTTGATCTGTTTACTGACTCTCATGCAGCAGCTTTTATTTATTTATTTTTTTCACAGAGAGTAAAGAGGAATAATGCAGCCAACAGTTCTCCTTAACAGTTCTCCAATTTTATGCCACTCTCACTGGCATCAAACTGATTAAGAAGGTTTTTTCTAAAGTAGAGGTATTGATCTGATATCATTCATGGCCAGAAAGTGCATTTCACTGAAGGAGTGTTTTTTTTTTTTTTTCCCCCTCTCGCTCTAATCATCGAGTGTCTGTTTCTTGGCTTATGCAGTATTTAATGTGCCGTATAAGCAAACTTTAAATTATCGTGTCTTCCAGGTTGCATTAAATTGGACATGTCTCCCATCCACGACACGCCGCAGGCCTGCCTGTCCACCGAACTCATCCCGCTCATACCCGTGGCTGAGAAAAACATCCGTCCCATCAAAGAGGTGTTGGAGTTTCCCTCCAGTGAAGTTTACGTCCCTCACAACATTTACAGGTGGGTTTGGCGTCTGTCATAATTGTATACAACAGATCTTGTTGGAGGTACAACAAAATCCAAAGGCCACATCAAAGTCCTGTTTGGCTCTACTATCTGCTAAAAATAAAAGGAAAAAAAAGTGCTGTTTTGTTGACGTGTTTTGCTCTGCTGAGACAGTGAAGACTCCAATTGCATTTTAGAGAAGAGAGGCTTTTGCTCTTTCTTGATTGCCGTCTCCCAGTCCAAGGCACAATAGGTTAGGATGGTCTCTATGGAGGAATGGCAGACGGTTATCAGCAGCTTCTGGTCGATGTTTTCCTTCTTGAGCAATCTCAGGAAGTGCAAATATTGCGTTGCCTTCTTAATAACAGCCGTAGTGTTAGCAAACCACGAGAGGCCAGGAGAGATTTTCGTCAACTTACCACCAGATAGCTAAAGATATATTTGCCACAGGAGCCCCATCTAGTGATTTGTTTTGTAATTGCTTTTTTTCGCTCGCATATTTCTTTGGATTTTTTTTTTTTTCTTATGTTATAACCAGGAAGTCTCATCCTCATTTCCTCTGTTTCTCTGTAGGAACCTGCTCTTTGTCTACCCTCAGAGACTGAACTTTGTCAACAGGCTCACATCAGCAAGAAATATCGCCATCAAAATCCAATTTATGAGTGGAGAGGACCCCAGTTGTGTTCTGCCTGTGAGTGTAGCTGTTTAAGATCATTAAACACGCTGAAAGTTGACTTTGTGAAATAAATGCATTCATGTTTTATTCATTTTTATGTTCCTTTTTATCTTTAGGTTATTTATGGGAAATCCAACGGCCCCGAGTTGTTACAAGAAGTTTACACGCCTGTTACATACCATAACAAGCAAGTACACATTATTGCATATATCCCTGATTCCTTAAATGTCGGGCTTCGTTGTGATTTATAAAATATATACATGCAAGTATGAATGAATAATAAAAAAAAAAAAATTAAAACTTGAAATTTGGGCGATTTGTTACTGTAGTTCATCGGCATGTTGGTTTTGAAATATTTAATCCTTAAAGCATATTCATTTCTCAGTTTATTTTGTAACATCTTCCCCTTTTAGTAATCCCCTGCTTCTATTTTTTCGTTGTTTTACAATATTCATTATTCTATTACATTTCAAAGGACTTCAGTCTCTGTCCTCACTTCGCCCTACTTTCTTTTAATCCTTCTTATTTGATAAATCTTTTTTTATCATGCAAGTGTTTGTGGATTCCTCCTCTCTTACCCTCCAGTCTCATCTTCTTTTCTTTTGCGCTTTCTCTTGTTTTATTGTCTTTCTCAGGTCTCCAGACTTCTACGAGGAGGTGAAGCTTTCCCTTCCAGCCCGTCTGACGGAGAGGCATCACTTGCTGTTCACTTTCTACCACATCAGCTGCCAACAGAAACAGAACCAGAGCGGCAACTGCGAGACCCTCATTGGATACTCTGTGAGAGTTAGCTTTTCTCTGATAACGCTCCTCGCTTCAGTCTTGAAGTCGTCAGTCTTTGACTATGCTGATCTAATGAATCTGGTGTTTGCCCTTGGTGCAGTGGTTGCCCATCCTGAACTGCGACCGGCTGCAGACGGGGCAGTTTTGTCTGCCCATTGTTCTGGAGCGACTTCCTGTCAACTACTCCCTGCACACTCCAGAGGTACACACAGCTAAATATGTGAACTGCAAATGTAGCCATGCCACTTGAACTTTTTCACATTTTGTAAATCTTGGTGGAATTTATCATAATAAAGCTGGCAGAGATGCATCGTTTCAGGCACTAACACATTTACCTTGAAGTTAATTGATTTCCAACACACAACAGAATAAAAGAGGTTAAATATCAATTTAAAGGTGTCTCTAATTACATTTTTTTGGGTGGATATGATGCATATCTCTCTAAAAATTGCACATTAAGAATGGTTTTGCAGACTGCAATAAAAAATTGTTCTGCCGTGTTCCTTATAGAAACTTCCACCCCAGGTCCCTCCGGTCAAGTGGATGGAGAGCCACAAAGGGCTTTTCAACCTTGAGGTCCAAGCTGTGTCGTCTGTTCACCCTCAAGTAAATACAAATTTCAAAGTTTTACTTGTTTCACAGACCAGACAGATCATCTTCAATTCCAACCTGTTTTTGCTTTCTAATGCGCCTTTCTGCGTCGTTTTTCTATGGCTTCTCTGAAACAATCATCCCTTTACTGCACCAGGACAATCACTTGGAGCGTTTCTTCACCCTGTGTCATGCGCTGGAAGGTGGAACTACATTCCCCGTGCGGATCAAGGACGAGAAGATTCCCGAGAACAAACTGGAGCACGAGCTGAAGCTCAGCATCATATCTCTGCCCTCCTCTAATTTAGAGCCTCTGGTGCTCTTCCTCCACCGGGTACTGGATAAACTTTTCACCCTCATCATGCAGCCCATGGTCATAGCTGGCCAAACTGGTGAGATGTCACTTAAAACAAGATGTTTCTCATATTTTAGACAAAATTGTTTCATCTTTTTACTTGTTATTTCTGATTTTAAACTTCTAACCATATCTATGTGCGTATTTGTGCACATGTCTCCCTTTTTTTTTTTTTTTTTTAGCCAATCTGGCCCAGATAGCCTTTGAATCGGTGGTGTCTATTGTCAACAGTCTTCATAACAGCCAGGAACTATTCAGGGACCAGCTGGGAAGAAATATCCTCTTAGCAACCTACCTTTACTGGGTCTTTCGTCTTCCTGATCCCCCCCGAGACGTGCAGAATGCCGGTAATGTCCTCATCATTTCAGTCACTGAAGTGTATTTGCTGCCAAAATCTCCAGATTTGTGATTTCTATGGGGGTGTTTTGGGGGCTCTTGCCCTCAGGTCCAGCAGGTTCAGCTCCATCATCAGACAGCCGTTACATGACCATAGGTCCGTCTACGGCCGCCAGAGTCGGCAGCATGCTCCTCCAGTCCCGGATCCGCAGCAGCAGCAACCCCGACATCCCTGCTCAGCAAGCTTCAGATGAAGATGCAGAGATCAAAGACATTCTCTCTGCAAAGGTATTGATTAATTTGACCAAACCAAATGGAATTTGAAGTGTTAAGTGTTGGCTTCAGAGGCGCATCAAGCCCACACATCATTATCTGGCCATTTTCGCTTACACAGCAACACTAGTTTATCTAAACTTTTAACTCTGAAGAAAAATGATAAATAACACTCACATTGCGACATTAATATTCTTGGTAATCCCTGACGTAAAACGGCACCGGTTCAGACTGATTTAATGCGAAACAGGTGGACAAAAAAAAAAAATAAAAAATCTTATGTATGTTTTACAAAGTGTATGTAAATATCTGGTTCTATCTGTAAACGCCCCAACTTTTCCGTTTATACAGAATTTACTCTTCAGCCCCTCTGTGTGTGTTAGGTATTGTACTAGGCCACCACTTAGCCAGTCTAATGAAAACATCCATCATAGTTTGATGGAACATTTTGTCTGCAGGGCCTCAACTACCCGGGCAGCCGCGTGTCCACCTATGTGGAAACCAGCAACTACCAGAACTCTGCAGGAAGCACAAGGCCGTCCAACAGAAAGGTACCGACTGAAAAGAACAGAAAGGCTGCAAAGCATAAAATCTAGTGTGATGTACATGTTCGTTTCTTATTCGGTTGGTTTGTTGTTTGGAAAATTAGCAGAAGAGAGAATTGTTTATGGGGAAAATAGAATAAGGATAGGATACCATAAAGAGAGATCAGCTACTGGTCATCTGAGGACTCATTTCTTCTTCTTGCTGTGCGTTACTACCTTCAACAACTATGTGGTAATTAAAATATGACCTCATTCTTTGTTGGACAAGAGGACTTGCTCTTTTAGGAAATGGCAGATTTAAGTTATAATCTTTACACATACAGAGGAAAGGTGTGGGAAAAACAAATCAAACACCTGCAGTCTGGAAAATTCCCCATCCATTATCCTCTATTAGCCACAAGGTGGGAGTGTAACATTGAGGACATTGTGTTCGGTCAGAGTTCAGTCAACACTGTGGATGCACTATTTTTCACTACATTTCATTTTCTCTATTACAGCAATTTCACGAGGAGCTGGCTCTGCAGATGGTCGTCAGCACTGGCGTCTGCAGAGAAAACGCTTACAAATATGCCTGGTTCTTCTTTGAGCTGTTGGTCAGTGTCACATTTTTTTAATATTTTTTACGGCTCCGTGTTTGAGTTTAACTCGCGAGGCAAAAAGTTAAATAAACGTATGACTTTAAATATTGGTAATAAATGGGGTAAAAAAATCCAAAGGATTCAAATTAAACATTTACATCACTGTTGATACAGACAGTGGCCGTTTGGACATTTTTGCTGTACGCATGGGATTGCACAGCCTGGGAGGGGTGGGGGGGCATGGAGCAAAGGAAAAAGGAAAAGAAATATACTTTGTGTAGAATAGAGTTTTGTATTGCTAATACACATGCCCAACAAATTCTAATGGCAAAGAGAAGAAAATACTCCAGAACACCACAGGTGGCTAAGTAACATTGAAATTGGTGTAAAACATGCAGGTTAAAATTCAGAACCAAACTATTGTTTGTTTTAAGGAGTCTACAATGTTCTCTAGCTCAAAATGTTCAGACCTAAACTTATGTATTTTATTTGTAAGAAATTCTTAAAGCAAGATTTAAGATTTGTCAACCCTTTTTTGTAAAAAAAACCCCCACAAAAGATAATTTTTCAAACTTGAGCTGTATTTTCTATTGCTGGCTACACATGATATAGAAGTCAGTGTATAGGTGAAACCACAAATATACACTATAGTTTATTACATGTATTGTTAAAATATGTATATGATATTGTAGATAATATAATATAAATAGGGCAACATTTTTGCTGGATTTGCCTCTGATAACAGGAGAGTTTAAAGGCTGCTCTTTATAAAATTTTAAATTCCTCCCCCCTCCATGTTTTCCTGATGTGTGATTCCTGTTTGTTTCCTGTGTGGCTTGTGTAAACAGGTGAAAAGCATGGCTCAGCATGTGTCTCAGCTCGACAGGTACACTGTCCCCCGAAGGAGCCGCTTCTCTGACAGATTCAAAGACGACGTCACCACCATCGTCTCTGTGGTCACAGCGGAGATTTGCACAATCCTCGTCAAACAACAAAAGGTGACAAAATATGAAGACGTTTCATCAGCTGAGCCAACAACAAGCAGATTTCCCTCAACTCGAATCCCAAAGCTGTTTAATAGAGCTTCTGATCTCTTGAGCTGGGCTGTTTGAGTGTTCATCTTCTCTGTGTCCTCCAAACAACAGGGAGCTGGAAGTGCTAATTAAATTTGTCTCTGTGGTAACAAAAGCTTGGCTTGCTCAGCTAGATGCTTGTCGAGATCCGGTCAGTGCAGCTTACTGATTGCTGTTTGTTGACTGTTGTTTCAGGAGGTAGAGCAAGCAGAGAAAATCAACATCAGTCTGGCCTTCTTCCTCTACGACCTGCTGTCCCTCATGGACCGAGGGTTTGTTTTCCAGCTTGTGAGAAACTACTGCAACCAGGTGAAGTCGCACTCGGACGCAAGCGGAAGCATCGTTTTAGATTTAATATATACAATTTTGTATAAAATAACGTGCCTTGAAGATATTGATCATTTCTCTCTCTCTCTTTTTTTTTTTTTTTCACTTGTAGATGTCTGCTAAGAGCGTTTCAATGCCAACTTTGATCAGCATGCGTCTGGAGTTCCTGCGAATCCTCTGCAGCCATGAGCACTACCTCAACCTGAGCCTCTTCTTCAGCAACCCAGCTTCTGCGCCTGCCTCTCCGTGTCCGTCCATTTCTTCACAGGTGTGTCCAAGGCCATTGAATTTAGGGCCGTTTTAAAGCTAAGCACGTATCTCGGCATAACACATCGTGGCTGTAAATGCAATGTAACAAAGTTGCAGACTACTTTATCTGACTCTTTCCCTTTCATTTCATTGTTGTTTTTTTTTTTCATTCAGAGTTCTGGCTCCTACCAGGAACAGCAGAGGATCTTGGCGTTGTTTGATCTGTCTCAGGAATTCAAGCAACAGCATTACCTCACCGGTCTGCTCTTAACGGAACTTAGCGCGGCACTTGACATGGAGTCAGAAGGGTAGGGAGGAACTCTGTCAAATTGTTTCCAATTGTTTTTATGCTACTTTCAGATTTTTTTTTTAATGTTTTGTATTCTGTACCTTCATCAAATGAGGAAAGGTTTCACTTTTTGTCACAGTAAAACAAAAAACTCCTGGATTTCAAATGATTGTCCAGGACTGGGTAGTGCATTCTGACGACCAAATGAAATGTAAACCTTTTTGTCTATAGCCCAGTGTGGCAGAAAAACTAACATGGGAAACTCCTTAAAGACCAGATTCCCAGGATGAAACATGGTGGTGGCATCATTATGGTGTGGGGAATTCTTGGAGAAAAGCTACTAGATGTTGCAAAACGCTTCCAGCAGGACAGTGATCCTAAATACAAACAGAGCTACAGTTGAACGGTTTAGTTAACGCATATTGTATTAAGTGGCCCAGTCAAAGTCAAGACTTCACTTTAGTCAAGAATTTGTGGATAAACTTGAGACTGAGTGTTTACTCTTTTCTCTTCTGGCTGAGCCTGAGCTGTTTTTGCAGAAATAATTCTGAGAAAAGTTCCACTAACTAGATATGTAAATCTGGTTCAGATGCACCCCAAATTACTTTTAACCATAATTGTTGCAATGGATAATTTTACCAGAATGCTGATAACAAATGCATGCCACACTTTTCAGATTTTTGTCTGCAAAAAGTTGTAAACCACCACTATCTTTCGAAATTGTTTGTGAAGGTCTATCATAAAATATGCTTTTTGTGTTTGTGAGGAATATGAGAAAATGTGAAAAACAGTCAAGGAGTGTATTCAGTCATACTGATTGACCTTTTTTTTTTTCTTCTTTTTGCAGGGGAAAGGTTCAAAGAAAGGCGATCAATGCAATTTACAGCTTGCTGTGTTCCCATGATCTGGATGATCGTTGTGTTAAAACTGATGTCAGAGCCAAGGTGTCTGCTCTCTACCTCCCCCTGGTGGGGATTATTATAGAGTCGACCAACTACCTGGATTTCACAGGTATGTGGAAAAGTATCACATCATGAATCGATGACAGTTTTTTTCAGTATTTGGGATTTTAAAAAAAACAATAAAATACTCAAAGTGTTGGTGATGAAGATACTGTGGAATCTGCCATTAATGAGGTTTAACAAGGTGAAAGGTTAATGCCTTTAATCATCAATTAGCCACAATGAAATAACTTTATTTTTCAAAATGCCTGCGATCATCCATCTTTCTTCACACTGACATAAATGTGTTAATGCCGGACTCTATTGTCTGCCTTACGTCTACTTAAGACACGGCAGTGCTGAACTTACAGCTGTAACTCCTCTCTGCTTCACTTAAATTTGCCCGGCTCCTGTTTGTCTCATTCAGTTTGTGACACGCGCGCCGGCAAGAACAAGACCGGCGAATCCGAGGATGACCTTGAAAATGTGCCGCCTATCAATCAGTCTGTTGCCATGGCGATTGCCGGGAATCCCTTCAACACGTTGGGGCGTAACGTTCTCATCTCCATGGCATCCCTGGTAAAGTTTATGCTCCCAATTGGAATGACGATTGTAGAGTTTTAAATGGCTTTATAAACTTTTGGTGAGTGTTTTGCTTCCCAACAGGTGAGCTGGGCAGATGCTGATTGATTAGCTGTCAGAGCCACACATGCACTTCATCCATCCTGCAAAAAA